>NC_133321.1:11800392-11860911 GCF_012295235.1 Primulina huaijiensis
TTATGTATTAAATATGTAAGAAACTCATGAATATTGATGATGGGTGCTATGTTATGAACATGAACATGAACATGAAAAGAAAAGGATTGATTTTTACATGATATAGAGCTTGTTGACATCATGGGTGGTTTTAAGTCCACCAAAGCTATTGGCCAATATATGTTCATGGGGCGTGGGGTTGCCAAAGGTTGCTCCCTGACGTCCAACACAGTAGTAGCTATATAATAAAGCAAGCACGGTAGTACAGGTCAACAAATGACGCTCAAGTACAAAAATGAACATGAATATATGTTATGATATGACATGGTTTAAAGATTCATTGTTGATCACGACTTGATATGTATACTCCTTCTACGCATATTGATACGTACAAGTGCCAACTTATTGAGTTTTATAAACTCACGTAGCTCATGTATTACAGAATCAGGTAGTGGAGAGACGTAGGATGCTGGTTCGCCAATGGATGCTTGTGACGTGCCTTACCTCGACACGAACCGGGCTATCTTATTGTATAGCTTCCGCATATGTATTGTAGTAAATTTTATGTCAGGGGTTGAAACAAGTTACATGTTATGTATGATGATACAAAGTATGTTTGTATATGAGAATATGTTTATAAGTGTGTATAAATAGTATTGCTTGAGTTTTTGCTGTATACAAAATATAGGGACATCATGCCAAAATTTTTATAAACGGTCAAAGTGATGCCTCTTGTTTGATTTGCTTCATACTATAGTTATATTGTAATACCCGAATTTTGAAAATGTGACAATAGTTGTGATGGTTTATGACCTTACGTTATGGTATGAATGGTAATGAATGTTATAGAATGGAATAGATAATGGATGGGTAGAATCAAAGGTTGAATTTGAGCTAAATAGGTAATGGAAGTGCAGAAACAGTATGAAAAATGTGGCAGTAGTTGTGGTTTTTGGCATAATGTTTTGTATATTGATCCAATTGATGTGAGGTTACTTTCGACATAAGGCTATAACTTTCATGTTTTGAGTTTTGTTCAAATCATTAGGGAAGACGAGCCAAAAACGCCCCGAAGTGTGTCGTGCGCATCGTCGTTCCTACAATGACACATTTTGAGAGATTGAGTATAACTTTTTACTCAGACCTTCAAATGACATGAAGCCAATTGGAGATGCAAGCCAAGACATAGGGCTACAACTTTTTTGTTTACGACTTTTCCAAATTATGAAGGGAAGAGGCGTTTCGGAAGCGATCTTTGTAGTGGATGTGCGCAGAGTGCGCGCCCGGGCGGGAATTAATGTGCGCCCGGGCGGGTCTTGTTCGAAAAAAATGGTGTTTTGGCCGAGAGTTCCGCGCCCGAGCGGAAAAAGACATCCGACCAAGCGGGCCGCAAGTTGAAAAACGTGTTTTGGTGTTGGGAAAACATAAAAATCGAATGGTATCATAATTTTCCTCATTTTTCTTCTTTTTCTTCCAACGAAACCCTCCTTCCTTCCATTTTCTACATTTCTTCTTCAATCTATGGGAGAATTGTTCAAGGAAATTATGAAATGAAATTAGATTTGTGATCTTCTCTTCAAGATCTTCAAGATGGTGTAAGTATGTTATATTTTATTCAAGTTTGGAAATGGGTTGAAGTTTAGAATTGATATTTTAGTTGATATTTGAGATATTGAGATGTTGGAGATGTTGAAATTGTGTTGGTTTGAATTTTAAAAAGGAATTGAAGCCAATGACAAAGTAAAGGAGTAAACTCTTTAGCACGCATGTCATGTGTTTGATAAAATGATTCAATAAATGTTTTTATGGCATATTACGGTTAAGAAATTTACGGATCTTGATTTGAAGCAGTATTGGATTAATTATGAATTTTGAACAGAAACTACTCTGTTTTGATAGATGATCAAAGTTCTTGAGTTATAGTAGAATTCAGAGGTTCAAGACTTCTCACCTACACATTTCGATCTTCTTTTGGTAATATTTGAAAGGTATGTTACGGTCGGTAACATACGAGGTAAAAGTATCATTTTTATTTTAAATTGAAAATTCTATGGCTCGATGAATTACTTGTGATTTGATGATGATTGTGGCCTTGAGATGAGTTTATTATAATATCGAAATGATGATAATGATTTGCATCATTACATTGCATATTGAGCCACTTGTTGATTCAGATTTGATATGGCGGAGGTCGCCTTGATTTATTGATTCGTTGGACATATGGGGCTATGGTTGAGTTGGCATAGTGTATGCGGAGGTTGCTGCTATGGCCTGAACACTCTCTATATGCGCACCATAGTCTTGGGATTGTAGAACACAGCACCCCACCTCGAACGGATGAGTCGGTGGATGTTGCTGGGGGATTCTCTTTCTTTGGGTACCCTATGACCAGATGATTCACTTGATCTAGAGATTTATTGATAGCCCACAGCTTCTGATTATGCATTGCATTATATTGCATCTTTATGAATTTAATATGAAATATTTGTCACTTTAATTCTCATATGTTATTGATTGTATCATACTGGGTTTATACTCACCGGCATGTCCGGTACCTCTTGTTTTCATGTGCTTGACGGTAGGTGAGGTGAGGCTTGGGATGCCAGGGTCCAGCTCAAGGCGAGGAGATACGAGTTAGAGTGAGATTCTCGGGTCTTAGGAGCTACTTGATGATGTTTGAATTTCTTTGGTTCACTAGTTTTATTTAACATGTTAAAAATTATATTTCAAATATTTGAGACAATTAAATTATTTTGACGATGTTTATGTGGAATTGTGAACCACAATTATGTATTTTACTCGATCATTCGGTTTGTTACAATTATAATTATTAGTATTAGATATCGGACCCGGGGCCCCACATATACCATTCAAACCTTATTTTGATTATGGTAATTATGCTAAGTATAGAGTAAGGGTGTGACATTTTAGTTGGTATCAGAGCCCACGGTTCTTCGACAGGGAAGACACTGCACTTCATCCACATGGAGAACTCGGCAAGTAAGTATCTCTGTATCCAATAGTTTATGCTAAGTTATGTGTCTATGTGATCTATATGTAGGTTAAGATAAGCGACGATGCCACCTAAACGTAAGGTATATGAAGGAGAGTCATCTAAGGGCAAAGCCCCAGCAGTCGAAGGTGAGGGCAGTGCACCACGACCTATAGATGATTTTGCTCAGCTGCCCCAACAAGAAGCGAAAGTCCATGGGGAGCAGATACAGCAATTACTGGAGATGCAACGGACTACACATGAGCAGGCACATGCACAAGCCATGATCCCCAGACAAGGGCCTGTTCAAACTTATGTGTATGATCGTTTTCGACGTCTGAATCCTCCTGAATTCATGGGAAGCACCGATCCAGCAGTAGCAGAAGAGTGGATTAAGTCATTGGAGTCCATCTTCTCCAACCTTCTTATGAAAGATGTTGACAAAGTAACTTGTGCCGTCTTTTTATTAACAAAACATGCAAGAATATGGTGGGAGAGTGCAAGGGTTGCATTACCGGTTGGACCATTGACATGGGAAACTTTCAAAACCGTATTTTACAACAAGTATTTCAGTAAAGATGTACGAGCCAAGAAAGCCAGCGATTTCCTTAACCTGAAGCAAGGAACCAAGTCAATGACAGAATACATACAACAATTTGAGGCTGGAGTCCAATATGTACCGTATATTGCACAAGATGACACAAGTAAGGGAGAACAGTTCATGCGGGGACTTCGCTTTGAAATCAAAAGAAGGCATAGCAGTGGATCCAAGTAAAATTGAAGCTGTCAATAACTGGCTACGACCTACCACTGTAACCAAGTTACGTAGTTTCCTTGGGCTAGCTGGTTATTACCGTCGGTTTATAGCGGGATTTTCTAAGATAGCATTGCCTTTGACTGCTTTAACTCGAAAGAATGTGAAATTGGTATGGAATGAAGCATGTGATCACAGTTTCCAAGAGTTCAAGACAAAATTGACCTCAGCACCGGTCCTTGCTATTCCAGAAGGATCAGGAGATTTTGTAGTATACAGTGATGCTTCAAAACAATGTTTACGAGCAGTCTTGATGCAACACGGAAAGGTCATTGCTTATGCCTCAAGACAATTGAAAGAATATGAAAAGAACTATTCCACACATGATTTAGAATTGGCAGCAGTAGTATTTGCGTTGAAAATATGGCGCCATTATCTGTATGGTGAACGGTGTGAAATATACACGGACCACAAGAGTTTGAAATATTTATTCACGCAAAAATAACTGAATATGCGACAACGACGTTGGTTGTAATTAGTGAAAGATTATGATTGTATTATTAATTATCATCCAGGTAAAGCCGATGTTGTTGCAGATGCGTTAAGTCGAAAATCAAGTTCTATATCCACAATGAAAGTACAAGAACAAATTTTATGGGATTTACAGAACTTGAAGATTGATGTTATGCCAAAGGGCACTGCAATCCAGTTATCATCCCTCATGGTTCGACCAACACTAGCAGATAGGATTAAAGTCGAACAAATTGCAGATAATGAATTACAGCAATTGAGACAGCGAGATGAAGATAAAGGACATTCAAACATTGAATTGAATGGAGAAGGAATATGGACATATCAAAGGAGACTATGTGTGCCAAAACAAGGAACGATCAGAACCGACATTCTTATTGATGCTCATGCTACTCCCTATTCGATCCATCCAGGAGGCACGAAAATGTACAATGATTTGAAACCATTATTTTGATGGCCAGGTATGAAAAAAGACATTGCTCAATTTGTTGCACAATGTCTAACTTGTCAACAGGTCAAGATTGAACATCAAAGACTAGCAGGGCTCCTGAAACCGCTACCCATTCCTGAGTGGAAATGGGAACATATCACGATGGATTTCATCCTTGGTTTGCCAAGAACACAAAGAAGATTCAATACTATATAAGTTATTGTGGATCGACTTACGAAATCAGCTCACTTTCTTCCGGTGAAGACCACATACACGATGAATCAATATGCTGAAGAATACATCAAGGAGATAGTGAGGCTTCATGGCATCCCAGTGTCCATTGTATCTGATAGAGATCCAAAATTTACTTCTGCATTTTGGAAAAGTTTACATCATGCTATGGGATCTCGATTAGCATTTAGTACAGCATTCCACCCTCAAATTGATGGACAATCAGAACGAGTGAATCAGGTCTTAGAAGATATGTTGAGGGCCTGTACTATTGACTTTCTAGGTAGTTGGGACAGTAAACTACCGTTGGTTGAGTTTACATATAACAATAGTTATCAATCAAGCATTGGAATGGCACCATATACTGCATTATATGGTAGAAAATGTCGCTCTCCAGTACATTGGGATGAAGTAGGAGAACGAAAGTTATTAGGCCCTGAATTGGTGCAACAGACAGCCGAATTGGAAACCAAGATTAAAGATAGAATGCACACTGCCCAGAGTCGACAGAAAAGTTATGCTGATGTGCAACGTCGTCGATTGGAATTTCAGGTTGGTGACCATGTATTTGTAAAGATATCACCATTGAAAGGCATTTTACGTTTTGGCAGGAAAGGAAAATCGAGTCCAAGATATATCGGTCCATTTGAAATCTTGGAAAGAATAGGAGACAGAGCCTACCGAGTTGCATTACCACCGAGTTTATCAAACGTTCATAATGTTTTTCATGTTTCCTTGCTACGAAAGTATTTAGCCAATCCTTCTCACGTTTTTCATTACGAACCGTTGGAGCTTGCATCGAATCTCTCATATGAAGAACAACCGGTTCAAATCCTCGACAGGAAATCAAAAGTGTTACGAGGCAAGGAAATACCTTTGGTGAAATTGTTATGGCGTAATCATGCAATTGAAGAAGCAACTTGGGAGCGAGAAGACAAGATCCAACAGAGATATCCTGAACTATATAGTATGTCAAATTTCGAGGACGAAATTCTTTAAAGGAGGGGAGAATTGTAATGTCCGGTTACTCGTACAAATGATTAGTAATACGTTTATGTCATTATAGATAGTTATTTAGCTCATTATGTTTTACATATTGATTGAGGTATCAATATTGAGATTGAACGTGACTTTTATATTGTTCATGGTGTATTGAGAATGAAAATATGTCTAAATAGTTATAGTAAGATGTGTAGGTAGAAGTAGTGTTATGAGATGAAAATATGGTAGTTTGTACGGGTTTTAGCATAATGATTTGAATACTGATCCAAATTGAATGAGACCATAACCATTAGAAAGCTACGATATAATGCAACAACTTTCATGTTCGGGTTTTGTCCAAATCATTGTGGAAAACAAGCCAAAAGTGCCCCGAAGTGTGTCGTGTATACCGTCATTCCCTCACTGACATATGTTATGAGAATGAGCATAACGTTTTACTCAAACCTCCAAATGACCTGAAACTAGTTGGAGATTCAAGGCAAGACATAGAGCTACAACTTTTTTATTCATCACTTTTCCAGATTATGAACGAAAGAGACGTTTCTGGAGCAATCTTTGATGAAACAGTGCGTAGAGTCAGAACAGGTGGCGCCCGAGCGGTAAGATTTTACCGCCCGAGCGCCGGTACATTACAAGCTCACAAATTTTACCGAACATGTGGTGCTCGAGCAGTAGAAAATGACCGCCCGAGCGCCAGTGCATGAAAAATCTAGTATCCGGACCGAACATTCCTTGCCCGGGCGGTAGAACATGACCGCCCGAGCGCCGCCTTATATATAAGATGATAAGTTTCGAAGTTCTGAACATTTCCATCAGCTTCCTTCATCTCTTCTTCAGCAAAACACGAAAGAAATCAAGAAAACTTCCTCCCAAAGCTCCCTTCTTCCTTTCCTTCATCATTTTGAAGATAGATCTTAGTTCTCCATCACAAGAACATCATAGAGGTGTAAGTTTTCTTCTCTTTTAGTTGTTCTACATGTAGAGGAATGATTTTCATCTAGTTTATACAATAGTGACTGAATTATTGGTATATTTGACAGTATAGGAGCGAGAAACACCGTCTCAAACCAGTGTTCTTAAGCTTGGACTGTAAGTTGACATGTTTTTGAAGTAATACATAAGTAATATTATGATTTCAAATACTTCCCATTGATTATTGCTATATGTACATTGTTAGTATCTTATTGATGAAAATATAGCACCATATTCCATAGTTATGTATTAAATATGTAAGAAACTCATGAATATCGATGATGGGTGCTATGTTATGAACATGAACATGAACATGAAAAGAAAAGGATTGATGTTTACATGATATAGAGCTTTTTGACATCATGGGTGGTTTTAAGTCCACCAAACCTATTGGCCAATATATGTTCATGGGGCGTGGGGTTGCCAAAGGTTGCTCCCTGACGTCCAACACAGTAGTAGCTATATAATAAAGCAAGCACGGTAGTACAGGTCAACAAATGAGGCTCAAGTACAAAAATGAACATGAATATATGTTATGATATGACATGGTTTAAAGATTCATTGTTGATCACGACTTGATATGTATACTCCTTCTACGCATATTGATATGTACATGTGCCAACTTATTGAGTTTTATAAACTCACGTAGCTCGTGTATTACAGGATCGGTAGTGGAGAGACGTAGGATGCCGGTTCGCCAATGGATGCTTGTGACGTGCCTTACCTCGACAAGAACCGGGATATCTTATTGTATAGCTTCCGTATATGTATTGTAGTAAATTTTATGTCAGGGTTTGAAACAAGTCCCATGTTATGTATGATGATACAAAGTATGTTTGGATATGAGAATATGTTTATAAGTGTGTATAAATAGTATTGCTTGAGTTTTTTGGTGAATACAAAATATAGGGACATCATGTCAAAATTTTTACAAACGGTCAAAGTGATGCCTCTTGTTTGATTTGCTTCATACTATAGTTATATCATTCAAACCTTATTTTGATTATGGTAATTATGCTAAGTATAGAGTAAGGGTGTGACATTTTAGTTGGTATCAGAGCCCACGGTTCTTCGACAGGGAAGACACTGCACTTCATCCACATGGAGAACTCGGCAAGTAAGTATCTTTGTATCCCATAGTTTATGCTACGTTATGTGTCTATGTGATCTATATGTAGGTTAAGATAAGCGACCATGCCACCTAAACGTAAGGTACATGAAGGAGAGAGTCATCTAAGGGCAAAGCCCCAGCGGTCGAAGGTGAGGGCAGTGCACCACGACCTATAGATGATTTTGCTCAGCTGCCCCCAACAACAAGCGAAAGTCCATGGGGAGCAGATACAGGAATTACTAGAGATGCAACGGACTACACATGAGCAGGCACATGCACAAGTCATGATCCCCAGACGAGGGCCTGTTCAAACTGATGTGTATGATCATTTTCGACGTCTGAATCCTCCTGAATTCATGGGAAGCACCGATCCAGCAGTAGCAGAAGAGTGGATTAAGTCATTGGAGTCCATCTTCTCCTACCTTCATGTAACGTCCGAAAAACCAACCTACGTAAACCACATGCATGCAAAATTATTTTAATTACTTAATGGTTTTATTTAATTGATTTTAAATACTAGCATGATATTTATAATATAATTAAATGTATGATTTACATGATTAAATGATTATGTGACATGTTTTCATGAAATTAAGGATTTTACCCGAATATTCGATAATAGGCAGGGAAAAGGAGACCGGGAACGACTAAGACAAGAATATGTATTTTTATTTAAATAGTGGCAAAGCTTCCTAATATGATTAAAAATGATTTAATTTTCCTAAAAATGTTGGAGTTCGAATTATTTTACGAGTCGAGCTCGATTTTTCCCGGGCAGCCGATTTTTGTCAAACAAGGAGTTTTAAAAGATCAAAAAATATTATTTTATGGAAACTAATTTTTATAAACTTTTATTATTAAATTAATTAAGTGTTATTGGGCTCAATTTAATTAATTTAAATAGGCCCAATTACCTTAAGCATGCAAGCCCAAAACCAAAGTCCCTTTAATATTTTAATTAAATTATAAATAAGTGTTTTTAGGTCTTTAAACCTCATAAAAAAACACCTCTATCAGCCGAGAATCATTCAAACCTAGCACACACGATAATTTTCAAAAAAAAAATAAGGAGAAGAAAGCTTGTGTTCTTCGTTGCCCGTTCGTCCTTCCTCGCCGACGATTGAAAATTCGAGCGTTATAAACGCAAAGGCACGTTTCTTAAACCCTTTTAAAACATCATACAAATCATAATATGTGTGTTTTAATTGTTTATGCTTGAATAAAATAGGTATTCGATTATTTAACGATATGATACGTATTTTCGACGTTTTTACGATTTTACGCTTGTTTTGAAATCGTTTTTGATTCCAACGGACACGCTGCCAATACATGGTAAAATATGATTGATTATGATTAAAACATGATAAATTGATAGAAGGAAATAGGCTGGAACAACCGTGAAAGAAAAAAAAAAGGGGAGAAGAGGGCCGTAGGTTTCATGGTGAGTGCAAAACACAAGTGGTTCGGTTCCTTTGCATGGGGCACGGGTCTGGCCAGGGTCTGGTTGGGGGCTTGTCCAGGGTCAGGTTCGAAGGCTAGGTAGGGTCCTAGGGCGGCTAGGGTTCGAGTTCTAGGCTTGGGGAAGGAGTCCACCCGAAGTGGGACTCCTCCCATATTCACGCGCAGGTTTTGTATGGCTGGGAAAAGGGGGCTCGCAGCTGGCCTGGGCGCGAGCCAGGCTGGTCCTTTATGGTCCTAGGATGTTGGGCAGGGGTCGGGCCAGGGGCTGGAGCGGCTGGGTTGGCAGGTGGCACGGGCGAAACATGAAACGTGATTGAAACCAGCAAGGGAACGTGCGCAACTTGTTCTGGTTCAGTGCTTCGTGCGTGGGTTCTTTGGGCTGGGCTGGTCTGGGCTAGGTCTGGACATGGTCCAGGGATGGCTAGGGTGTATAGGACTCGGTGGTGGCTTGGGCAGAGAGTTCCATGCGAGAGGGGACTCCTACGTGAGATGGAGACAGCGAGCCTTGTTGCTGATGCAGGGCTTCGTGCGTGGCTCAGGGGCTCGGGCTGGGGGTGGCTCGGGTATGGGACTGGTATAGGGTCAGTAAGGGTCCAGAGGGGTCGATGGTTAACCAGCTGGAAGTGTCCTAGTTGGGTTAGGAGTCCTAGAAGTGCAAGGAAGCTCACACACACACACATGCAGAATTGGGTCTATTGGTCAGGTGAGTTTGAGCGACTTAGGGGCTGGTTCTTTAGGCTAGGCTTGGTCATTAGGGTTCCTAGATGGGTTGGCTCGGGTTTGGCTCAAGGTGGCTCGGGCATGGCTCGAGTAAATTGGGAGATGGCTCGGGTGGTTCGTATATGTGTCAATTTCGAAAATTTAAGAACAAAAAAATGAATCCATGGGTCCACGGGGGTGGCTCATGACTTGGAAGGGTAGAATAAATATTAAAAATGCTGTGTTTAAAATTTGGGGTCAAAATAACGAGTTTTGGATTTAATCGGGATTTAATCGCCTCACGAAACGCTAATTGACAAGTTAATTGAAACGCCTAGTTTTAAGCTTTATAAAATTATGAAAAATTAGGTTTAAGCTTAAATAATTATTATAAGTCTAAGTTTTTAATTTGGGAATTTTATATTAAGGTTTGGTTTAATTCGGGATTAAAACGCATTAATATGTTATATTTAATGATTAAATTAAAAGTCATCGATTTAAGCCAAATAAAAATATGAGAAAATTAATTTAAGCTTAAATAATTATTTAAAATAATCTCATGTCATTAAAAGTGAGACAAAGATAAATTCGAGAATTTTTACGTCCAGGGGCAAAACGGTCTTTTTACACTTAGGAAAATACTAAAATGCTTGGCAGCGTCCCGTAGGATCATAACGCATGTTAAATGATATTTTATGATTTAAAATGATGATTTTGATGATAATATGTATTTTTACGATTTATGGTAAAGCTGTGCAATTTTTAATGTTTAAAATGTTATTTTTGGAAAGCTATGTTATTTTATGATTTTAAAAGAAAATGAAAAATATTTTGAGGGATGTGAATTGACTGTGACAAAAGATATGATTTATGATATATGATTTTGTGGGGATAACGTGAGGGGAAAAGGCCCCAGAGGGAGCCCATATACGGGAGAAGGCCCCAGAGGGAGCCCATACGTGGGAAAAGGCCCCAGAGGGAGCCCGTCTATGGGAGAAGGCCCCCGAGGGAGCCCCGACGAACGTATTTCCACGGTGGAGCCTAGTGCACACCCCCATGGACCATGTGGAGCTAAGACTGCAGTCGACCAAAGGATAAAAGCTAGTCACTTTCAAGGATCAAACTTCACCCAAAATGATATATGATTGAAAGCTTATGATAAAAATAATTTTTATGATATATGATTTACGATGAGGATTAAAGCTATTTTTTTTAAAATGATTTATTTATGCTTAAAGTTATTTTAAAATGATTTTTCTATTTATGATTTAATTATCCTTGAATGATTTTTAAAGGATTTTAAAATGGTTTATTTATTTTCAAAAGCTATTTTAAATAAAAATAGGATTTTTAAATGCATGTGCTTGTATATGTATTATTTGTTATCTATGTTTAGAACGTGCTGAGTCATTAGACTCACTAGGTTTGTATGATGTAGGATTTGATGATTTTTGGAGGCGGTGACGATTGAGTCGATCGAGTGCAGCAGTACACACCCGAGGGCCTTTATGTTTCCGCACTAGTTTATTAGATTTAAGATTTAAAGATTTATGTTAATGATTTTTATTAGATAATTCTGATGCTTTATTTTTATTGTTAGTGATCTTTTCAAAGGACAATTTAGGATGTTTTGGTTAGGTGATGATTTAGGAATTATTTTATGCACTTGAGTTTTAAATTGTTAATTTATTAGGATTCATGATTATGTTAAATTATTTTATTTAGGAATTTAGAAGTTATGGTTTAGATATTAGGAAAAAAAAATCAGGGTCGTTTCACTTCATATGGAAGATGTTGACAAAGTAACTTGTGTCGTCTTTTTTTTAACAAAACATGCAAGAATATGGTGGGAGAGTGCAAGGGTTGCATTACCGGTTGGACCATTGACATGGGAAACTTTCAAAACCGTATTTTACAACAAGTATTTCAGTAAAGATGTACGAGCCAAGAAAGCCAGCGATTTCCTTAACCTGAAGCAAGGAACCATGTCAGTGACAGAATACTTACAACAATTTGAGGCTGGAGTCCAATATGTACCGTATATTGCACAAGATGACACAAGTAAGGGTGAACACTTCATGCGGGGACTTCGCTATGAAATTAAAAGAGATGTACGGATGTCGAAAGTTGCTACATACGGGGAGATAGTTGAAAGAGCACTTATGGCAGAACAAGATGAACATGACATTGACAGGGACAGGCAACAACGAAGGCAGCAGTACTTTTAGAAGAGCCAAGAAATGGGACAAGGCAAAAAGACTGATAGCAGGGGTACTAGACCAGAGGAACCCTGTGGCAAGGGTCCCCCTCCACGTAAAGAACAGGACAGACCACCTCGTCCTAAATGTGGCAAACTTCATGGCGAGGAATGTATGCAAGGTTCCAATGTTTGTTATCGTTGTAAAAAGCCAAGGCATCTCGCCAGGAATTGTCCAGGGAGTTCTGAGAAAGTACATGGACGCCTTTTTTCCATGTCTAAAGAGGAAGTGGATGCGGATACATCGATGATCACTAGTATGTTCTAGATTTCTGGTATTACTGCTATTGTTTTACTAGATTCAGGAGCCACGCATTCTTTTATTTCGGAATCGTTTGTAAGGAGACTGGGCATTACAGTAAGTACAACAGAAACACAACTCGCCATAGCTTTACCCTCTGGACAAGAATTACAGACAGATCAGATTGTGCGAGGGTGTCTATTATATGTCCAAGGATATCAGATGTATGCTGACTTGATAGTTCTGAGGATGACTGATTTTGATGTGATATTGGGAATGGATTGGCTTTCTAAGTACAGAGTTACTATTGACTGTGGCTTAAAGATGATCAAGTTTGCGCCAGTAGGAGCTGAACCATTCACAGTAGCAAGTGCAGGTATATCCTTACCTCTTCAGATAATCTCTTGTATGAAGGCTTGTAAATTTCTACAGAAGGGGTGTCAAGGATATTTAGCATCTGTGTTAACTATTGATCCACCTATTTGTGAGTTAAAGGATACAGATGTTGTTTGTGAATTTTCAGAGGTATTTCCGGATGATGTAACAGGCTTAGCCCCAGATAGAGAGATCGAATTTGTAATTGATGTTGTGGCAGTAACTCATCAGCTCTCAAAAGCTCCTTATCGATTAGCTCCTACAGAAATAAAAGAATTGAAAGAACAGTTACAGGAGTTGCTTGATAAAGGGTTTATTAGACCGAGCTTTTCACCGTGGGGTGCACCTGTTTTATTTGTGAAGAAGAAAGACGGTACCCTCCGTCTATGTATTGATTATCGGGAGTTGGACAAAGTGACAATCAAAAATAAGTATCCACTCCCCAGAATTGATGATTTATTTGATCAATTACAAGGAGCTGCCATCTTTTCGATGATTGATTTACGATCAGGCTATCATCAACTAAAAGTGAAATCAGATGATATCTCAAAGACTGCCTTCCGAACCAGGTACGGGCATTATGAATTTCTTGTAATGCCATTTGGACTAAAAATGCACCAGCTGCTTTTATGGATTTGATGAGAACAGAATTTTCAAGGCATTTTTAGACAAGTTTGTGATTGTGTTTATAGATGATATTATCATCTACTCACGAACTGTAGAGGAGCATCGAGAACAATTGCAATTAGTTTTGCAAACTTTGAAAGATAAACAATTATATGCCAAATGGAAGAAATGCGAATTTTGGCTTGAACAAGTATCATTCTTGGGTCATATCATTTCAAAAGAAGGTATATCAGTGGATCCAAGTAAAATTGAAGCTGTCAATAACTAGCTACGACCTATCACTGTTACCGAGGTACGTAGTTTCCTTGGGCTAGCTGGTTATTACCGTCGGTTTATAGCGGGATTTTCTTAGATAGCATTGCCTTTGACTGCTTTAACTCGAAAGAATGTGAAATTTGTATGGAATGAAGCATGTGATCACAGTTTCCAAGAGTTAAAGACAAAATTGACCTTAGCACCGGTCCTTGCTATTCCAGAAGGATCAGGAGATTTTGTAGTATATAGTGATACTTCAAAACAAGGTTTAGGAGCAGTCTTGATGCAACACGGAAAGTTCATTGCTTATGCCTCAAGACAATTGAAAGAATATGAAAAGAACTATCCCACACATGATTTAGAATTGGCAGCAGTGGTATTTGCGTTGAAAATATGGCGCCATTATCTGTATGATGAACGGTGTGAAATATACACGGACCACAAGAGTTTGAAATATTTATTCACGCAAAAAGAACTGAATATGCAACAACGACGTTGGTTGGAATTAGTGAAAGATTATGATTGTGTTATTAATTATCATCCAGGTAAAGCCGATATTGTTGCAGATGCGTTAAGTCAAAAATCAAGTTCTATATCCACAATGCAAGTACAAGAACAAATTTTATGGGATTTACAGAACTTGAAGATTGATGTTATGCCAAAGGGCACTGCAATCCAGTTATCATCCCTCATAGTTCGACCAACACTTGCAGATAGGATTAAAGTCGAACAAAGTGCAGATAATGAATCACAGCAATTGAGACAGCGAGATGAAGATAAAGGACATTCAAACTTTGAATTGAATGGAGAAGGAATATGGACATATCAAAGGAGACTATGTGTGCCAAAACAAGGAACGATCAGAACCGACATTCTTATTGATGCTCATGCTACTCCCTATTCGATCCATCCAGGAGGCACGAAATGTACAATGATTTGAAACCATTATTTTGGTGGCCAGGTATGAAAAAGGACATTGCTCAATTTGTTGCACAATGTCTAACTTGTCAATAAGTCAAGATTGAACATCAAAGACCAGCAGGGCTCCTGAAACCGCTACCCATTCCTGAGTGGAAATGGGAACATATCACAATGGATTTCATCCTTGGTTTGCCAAGAACACAAAGAGGATTCAATGATATATGGGTTATTGTGGATTGACTTACGAAATCAGCTCACTTTCTTCCGGTGAAGACCACATACACGATGAATCAATATGCTGAAGAATACATCAAGGAGATAGTGAGGCTTCATGGCATCCCAGTGTCCATTGTATCTGATAGAGATCCAAAATTTACTTTTGCATTTTGGAAAAGTTTACATCATGCTATGGGAACTCGATTAGCATTTAGTACAGCATTCCACTCTCAAACTGATGGACAATCAGAACGAGTGAATCAGATCTTAGAAGATATGTTGAGGGCCTGTACTATTGACTTTCCAGGTAGTTGGGACAGTAAACTACCGTTGGTTGAGTTTACATATAACAATAGTTATCAATCAAGCATTGGAATGGCACCATATACTGCATTATATGGTAGAAAATGTCGCTCTCCGGTACATTGGGATGAAATAGGAGAACGAAAGTTATTTGGCCCTAAATTGGTGCAACAGACAGCCGAATTGGTAACCAAGATTAGAGATAGAATGCACACTACCCAGAGTCGACAGAAAAGTTATGCTGATGTGCGACGTCGTTGATTGGAATTTCAGGTTGGTGACCATGTATTTGTAAAGATATCACCATTGAAGGGCATTTTACGTTTTGGCAGGAAAGGAAAATTGAGTCTAAGATATATCGGTCCATTTGAAATCTTGGAAAGAATAGGAGACAGAGCCTACCGAGTTGCATTACCACCGAGTTTATCAAACGTTTATAAAGTTTTTCTTGTTTCCTTGCTACGAAAGTATTTAGCCAATCCTTCTCACGTTTTTCATTACGAACCGTTTGAGCTTGCATCGAATCTCTCATATGAAGAACAACCGGTTCAAATCCTCGACAGGAAATCAAAAGTGTTACGAGGCAAGGAAATACCCTTGGTGAAATTGTTATGGCGTAATCATGCAATCGAAGAAGCAACTTGGGAGCGAGAAGACAAGATCCAACAGAGATATCCTGAACTATATGGTATGTCAAATTTCGAGGACGAAATTCTTTAAAGGAGGGGAGAATTGTAATGTCCGGTTACTCGTACAAATGATTAGTAATACGTTTATGTCATTATAGATAGTTATTTAGCTCATTATATTTTACATATTGATTGAGGTATCAATTTTGAGATTGAACATGACTTTTATATTGTTCATGGTGTATTGAGAATGAAAATATGTCTAAATAGTTATAGTAAGATGTGTAGGTAGAAGTAGTGTTATGAAGTTGGTAGGAAATGAGATGAAAATATGGTAGTTTGTACGGGTTTTAGCATAATGATTTGAATACTGATCCAAATTGAACGAGGCCATAACCATTAGAAAGCTACGATATAATGCAACAACTTTCATGTTTGGGTTTTGTCCAAATCATTGTGGAAGACAAGCCAAAAGTGCCCCGAAGTGTGTCGTGTATACCGTCATTCCCTCACTGACATATGTTAGGAGAATGAGCATAAATTTTTACTCAGACCTCCAAATGACCTGAAACTAGTTGGAGATTCAAACAAGACATAGAGCTACAACTTTTTTATTTATCATTTTTTCAGATTACGAACGAAAGAGACGTTTCTGGAGCAATCTTTGATGAAACAGTGCGCAGAGTCAGAACAGGTGGCGCCCGAGCGGTAAAATTTTACCGCCCGAGCGCCGGTACATTACAAGCTCAAAAATTTTACCGAACATGTGGCGCCCGAGCGGTAGAAAACGACCGCCCGAGCGCCAGTGCATGAAAAATCTAGTATCCGGACCGAACATTCCGCGCCCGGGCGGTAGAACATGACCGCCCGAGCGCCGCCTTATATATAAGATGATAAGTTTCGAAGTTCTGAACATTTCCATCAGCTTCCTTCATCTCTTCTTCAGCAAAACACGAAAGAAATCAAGAAAACTTCATCCCAAAGCTCCCTTCTTCCTTTCCTTCATCATTTTGAAGATAGATCTTAGTTCTCCATCACAAGAACATCATAGAGGTGTAAGTTTTCTTCTCTTTTAGTTGTTCTACATGTAGAGGAACGATTTTCATCTAGTTTATACAATAGTGACTGAATTATTGGTATATTTGACAGTATAGGAGCGAGAAACACCGTCTCAAACAAGTGTTATTAAGCTTGGACTGTAAGTTGACATGTTTTTGAAGTAATACATGAGTAATATTATGATTTCAAATACTTCCCATTGATTATTGCTATATGTACATTGTTAGTATCTTATTGATGAAAATATAGCACCATATTCCATAGTTATGTATTAAATATGTAAGAAACTCATGAATATCGATGATGGGTGCTATGTTGAAAACATGAACATGAACATAAAAAGAAAAGGATTGATGTTTACATGATATAGAGCTTTTTGACATCATGGGTGGTTTTAAGTCCACCAAACCTATTGGCCAATATATGTTCATGGAGCGTGGGGTTGCCAAAGGTTGCTCCCTGACGTCCAACACAGTAGTAGCTATATAATAAAGCAAGCACGGTAGTACAGGTCAACAAATGAGGCTCAAGTACAAAAATGAACATGAATATATGTTATGATATGACATGGTTTAAAGATTCATTGTTGATCACGACTTGATATGTATGCTCCTTCTACGCATATTGATACGTACACGTGCCAACTTATTGAGTTTTATAAACACACGTAGCTCATGTATTACAGAATCAGGTAGTGGAGAGACGTAGGATGCCGGTTCGCCAATGGATGCTTGTGACGTGCCTTACCTCGACAAGAACCGGGATATCTTATTGTATAGCTTCCGTATATGTATTGTAGTAAATTTTATGTCAGGGTTTGAAACAAGTTCCATGTTATGTATGATGATACAAAGTATGTTTGTATATGAGAATATGTTTATAAGGGTGTATAAATAGTATTGCTTGAGTTTTTTGGTGTATACAAAATATAGGGACATCATGCCAAAATTTTTATAAACGATCAAAGTGATGCCTTTTGTTTGATTTGCTTAATACTATAATTATATCATTCAAACCTTATTTTGATTATGGTAATTATGCTAAGTATAGAGTAAGGGTGTGACAGTGTATGTGCCATCATATCAATGTTCAAATTCTTATGGTTTATACCAACAGAGGTAGATATACATGTGTGAGGTCCGTCATATTTTGTTATTTTCCAATAACTAGTTTTGGTCTTCAAAGAAGCGCGAAGTCCCCATCGACAAATTACTGTAGAAGAATGATTTTTGCAACGTAATTTCCACAAGCTGCGTTTGCTATCCACGACACGGTACTCACGCCTGACAAATCTAACTGAATAATCCTTCACAAGTGCAATAAGATCATTCTTATCTTTAATTAACGCATAATTCACCTCTCTCCAGATTATAATAGCTGGTTTGCATTACAGAAGGTACATCGACATAATCAGGAGGCTCTTCCCTAAAACATTTATTGAAAAATGATGGCATTTCAGAAGTGTTTGAAAAAAATGGTACGGTCTGTCTCTGTAAAATGTCATGAGGTGGTTGTCGAGATGATGTCCCCTCATTAGGATTTGAAAATATATTCACTTCCTCACCATCATTCACTTCTTCTTCTTCAGACTCGCTATATGAAATATCAGGATCAGAATCACTCCTTCAAATATCATCATTAGTGGCTAGATCCGGACAACGAGCACTCGTATCTAATGTTGGATTCGGTCAATATGGAGTACGATTTTGTTCCGACGAGACATTGATATATTGATCTCAAGACCCACTTACATCATCGAATTTTATATTACCGAGTCCTTCAGTAACATGTGGAACATAAGATTCTAGATCCTGGAAACCACTATATGTAGAAGTACCGGGTTTGTTATTGAACCCTGAATCGGATGCATGTGGAACGTAGGATTCAGGATCATCAAATCCAACATGATGCTCAATTGAATTTGCTTCCACGTATAAATGCAACATATGCATATTGTCACATTACATTATAAACTGTAGAGCATCGTCATCAACGAGATTGACTTGAATTTCATTCCAAGATGATCTCTTCATGAATAAATATTTGGTTGAAAACCTTAGAGAAAACTTCATTGGATCAATTCCTAACATTTTATGCACAACTTCAATCAACTCCAACAAATTAATAGATCGTGATACTCGTATCGGTCTAACAAGTAGAATACTATATTCAACCGATCCTTTATCGATAACTACATGACTACCAAAATATAAGAGTACGTCGATATTAGACATTTTGACGAGGAAATTTGAAATAACAATTTAATATGAATGCTCGAATAAAATATAGAAAGATACTTAAAATATTTTTCAGAAACGAAGATACAACTTATTTCGAACTTCAAAGCATTACATAGAGTACTAAAGGCGTATAAAAAAATATAAAAAAAGTAATCTTTTCAATAATTTCTCGACATATTTCAGAAATCAGAAGTCACGTGAAAGTTTTTCAAAAATCAGAAGTAACGTGAAAGTTTTTCAAAAGTCATAAAAAACTTTTTAAAAAGTTGAAGTACATGCTGAAACGAACGATAAAGAGTAGTCCACGTGAGCATTATCCGCGCTTTGTAAGCGCGGATAATCGACGTGGTGCTCCACCGTGGAGCATTCGCGCTTACGAAGCACAGATGCTCCACCACCACCATGGAGCAATATCCGTGCTTACGAAGCGCGGATAATGCTCACGTGTACCGAGCATTCGTGCTTCGTAAGCACGGATTACATTATTTGTGCAAAATTTTTTTAAAAAAATAAATTTTAAAATAAATTTTTATTTTTAAATTATTTATAAAAAATACCTTTTTTTTTTTTTACATATATCTATTTATCGTATGATTAAATTTTATATATTTATTTAAATTGTATTATATTATATTTATATATTTTATGCAGTTTATGGGACATCCATATTGTCGATGTCTCTTCTTTTAATTTAAGGGTTTTTAAAAGTTTTTTATTGATTTGGTTATCGATCCAAATATAAGTTTTTTCGATTTTGACGAAAAAAAATTTGGTTTTGTTTGCTCGGTAAAATTTCGATTTCACATTATATATATTTGGTTCTATTAGTTAATGACAAGTGATGTTTCTATTTACTTGGTATATACTAAAATTTATGTTATATATTTATCAATTTTTACGTATAATTTCCAAATGTTTCGATAATTAAAATTTTAAAAATCTTAAAATTTCAATAAATTCGAACCGTATCTGATGGAGCTTTTCTGACCTACGCAAAATTCGATTTTCTTTCAAAAATAGCAAAGGAATAAATATGAAACTGGATTTCCTAGTTTGAATTCCCAAATAAATTCGCTCCGTTTTTAGATGAAATCACTCGTCGGAATCTTCTCCAGGCTGCCGCACCGATCATCGGAGCTAAATCATCTCCGTTCCGCAGGCTCACGACGAGGAGGATGTGTCACTGGGCCACCAACTATTTGATAAATTGTCGAAACGAGAAATCCCATCAAAGTTCTGGCTTTCAGAGAGTTTTCTACGGTTACTAAATGGCATTTGTACTCTCGAGAAGAATCGCCATCTTGAAATCGGTGGCGAATACTCATTCGTTCTCATGCTGTATTCAATTTTTTTCAGATAGAACCGCGGGATTTTTCTGTCATGAAAGGGAATATTCTGTTACTAGTAGGATCCATCTTTCGCCATTGTTCATGGATAATGATGCTGGCTTGAAGGACTGCAAGATCGAACTCATGGATGATGAAACCTGGCGAGTTTCTTTGGGGTTAAAGGATGCTTGGATAGCCAATGAGAAGCTTGAAGTATTTAAAACCAGGCCTTTGTTTCGCGGTCAAGATAACGATGGTGGTATTCAGGTGGTGAATTCTGTCACTTTAAATGTGGATGGGCATGATTTTGATGATATGAGGATTTGCCGAAATTTGTTCAATGAGCTTAACAAGGATTCCAAAGAGTACGAAGAATATAAATTTGATTTCCATAGGAGGAAATCTTTGAAGGAGGGGAAGAATAACAACAAAAGCAAAGAGAACAAAAAGAAAGAAACTTCAAGTCCGAAATCCATTTCTGGGGTTGAAGAAACATCAAAGAAGGATCGCCTGACAAAAATGAAGAAAAGTAAAGATGATAAAACTGAAATTCTTGACAAGAATAGACTCATGATGTATCGGTTTCGCGAATTGGGAGACTTAAGTGCCATAAAGAAGCAAAGAGTTCCCACTTTCAATCAGTTGACGGCTCCCTATCACGAGCCATTTTGCTTGGATATATACATATCAAAAGGCTTGGTACGTGCTTGCATCATTCACCGGGCGACTAGCAATATTGTAGCCGTGTCACATTCTATTTCCAAGGATATGAAATTCGAATTGGGGTCCACTAAGAATAGAAGTGCTTGTGCTAGCGTTGGTGCAGTGTTGGCTCGAAGATCATTGGCCGATGAAATACATATTGTGATCTACACTCCGAAAAAAGGGGAAAAATCAGAGGAGAAGGTTCAGATTGTGCTTAAATCCATTGTGGATGGTGGGATTGATGTGAAGGTGAAGCGGAAACAGATGAACTCGAAAAAAGGTAGCATCTTTGGATTGAGAACGCGAGATCAAAAGTGAATGTCATGGTAGTGACTGCATCTGTGTTTGAAATATAGTTATGCAGTTATCGGCAAAATTAATTGTGGGGACCCGAACGCTAATTCAATTCTTAATCATCATTAGGATCAATTTACTAATCAAGTAATTTGGGTCATAAAATTTTTTTTTCTTTAAATGCGGAACGTAGTGAAATCAATCTCATATACATCTCAGTATAAAAGTACAAGTCTTGTACAACAAACATCTATTTAAACTCAGGTTCAACAACTAACTGTCAAGTGTTCCAACCCTATTTACATCAACATCAATGTCCGTAGTCTCCATTCTAATCACGATCTCTCCTCATCTCCTCGACCCTGATTCTGTCCCACCTGTTGTCATGCACACATACAAACACGACAACAACCGGATAATTCCGGTGAGAATGTAATCCCAGTATAAAACATGTATACATGCAATGTATAAAATCATATACAAAAGCATAAATCATGTATCAAAGAACATGAATCGTAATTTATGACACATTAGCGAATACAGATAAAACAATCTGACTCGTCATCTCATACTCAACATATTTCTACTCTAGGGATCCCGGTTTCTGGACATTGACACATATATCGAATCTCAGCGATAGGAGTCAATCCGCCCCTAAGCAATATCGATATAATTCAATAATCCAGTGTCTTGGCATATCTGCCACAGACTTGGTATATCCGCCAAACCTATCCTGTGACAATGTGCAATGGGCCAATGACCACTCTGTCACACTCTGGCCCTTCTGTCAATGACTCTCGCTCAATAGCTGTCGGCTATTCTCTATTCTCTATAATTCAATAGATTAATCATATCAATGTCAAACAATAGCAATAAAATAAAGTATGTGGTTTTAGGGAAACTAGAGTCCAATCTGACTCAAGTTAATCTCCCGGTTAACATTGACTTACACCTTTCGTTCGTAGTCTCGGTCTGAAGCAATATAAGTTCTGGACTCAAGACTGTCTCTGTAAATCTGAAATAACATATCGAGAATAAAAATATCACCATTCCATTCCCAATTCAATATTGAATCTGATTACTCTGAATTTAATGCAAATCAACGGCATAACGGCACAATCCCGATATCCCCGTCAATACAATATCAACAGATATCAATTACAAATCATAACCCATATCCGCTACAATCTGTAATCAAACCTTAATTCAAATATGTCCAATTTCAATCGATATAATCAGAAATTCATAACAATTTCATACTCAATCTGTTCTTCAATCTGACTTCGATTCTACAATGTTTAACATGTCCAGAACACCATATATGAATCATATCAAATTCCTACAACATCATATTTTCAAATGATAACAGAACACAATCAAACTTACGTTCAGTTGTAGCTGTCGACGCGAGGATCACAGAACTGAAGTCGGATTAAAATTTGGATAACCGAGTCAAACAAACTCACAATCCAAAGCTTGGAGGAACTTAAAAGAATTTGTAGGGGAAATTTTGATTCTTGCTACTGGTTTCGAAGGAATGAAGAATATACATTATATATCTAACAAATTGCATGTGTGACAAGTGTCCACTCAAGTCATAATTGCACTTTAGCCCCTGAATTCTTCACTATTTTCAATTTGGTCCTCAAAACTCTTTTTAATTCTATTTCAATCCTAATTAATTACAAAAATCGTGGAATTTAATTCATCATTCCAAAATTCGTAAATTAAATAATCTCGGATTAAAATGATATAATCTCGGGCCTTACATTAATATAGTGGTGGGGGGAAATATTATTGTAATTGTTGGGGGAAAAGCTGGAAACGCGATTGAAACACGTTTCACAGTAATGGGGGAAGTCTATACACAGAGCTCCTTCATCTCATTTCATATAATCCTTCATCGAGTTCTTTCTCTCATCTTATAACATTTGAGTGATTAGTTTTATAATATTTATGAGATGTTTGTTTTCCTGTATCAAGATAGTGGTTATACACAATAAAATATTATATTGGAATTCTTTTCATCTTACCCTGGTTTTTTCCCTAATAATTTTTAAGATTTTTACATGTAAATCTCGGTGTCCAGTTTTGTATTTTATTTTCATATTATTATCTCAAGTTGCTCCACGTAAGACCAACGACAGGATGATCTTGATTGCCTAGATCTGTTACAAAACTAAGAATGAATTAAGATCATCGATCATTTACGTGATATATTATATGAATATTTCTTGGTTATGGCAAATTTTTTCCGAAATTATATATGAAATGGAAAATTGAAATTTTTGTCTCGTCAAATTTCAGTTTTAGTCTGCTATATTTATATTGTTTTTGGAATTTTGGTCCTTTTCCGACGTAAGACTCATTTATGTAGTATCTAATCAGCATTGTCGAAAAGGACTAAAATTACAAAAAATAGAAATATATTAGTTTTAAACCCAAATTTAACAATATAAATTACCCAAATTGTAACCAACTAACCTAGAGAATAAAAAATACAATTTCTTCTAAACGAAATATGAATTTTTTTCCATCAAAGCGTGGTAGCCCTATTCAGTTTTGTTGGTACTACGTGTGGCAATTTGAGATAATAAATATGAAAATAAAGAATAAATTGAATATCGAGATTTACATGAAAAACATCTAAAAATTATTATGGTGAAAATCATTAGCAAGATGAAAAAAATTTCACTATAATATTTTATGGCGTACAACCACTCACTGTATTTTCAAAGATAACACACACTCTCTTAATACAGGAGAACAAATAACTCACAAATATTATAGAACTAAGCACTTAAATGTTATAAAATGAGAGAAAACTCCATGAATGAATGATTTCAGAATGAGAGGATGGAGCTCTATAGCTCCTCTTCTATGTGAAAACGTGTATAAAAATGTGTATTCCGTCAAATTTGAAACATGTTTTTTGAATTTAACAAAATGTGTTCCCTCATTAATGCCTTTTGATGCAATAGATGACCCTAACTTTCCGCTGCAATAGATGACCATGTCTTTTGCTTACAATTAATGCATCCATTTGTCGACAAGTTTCCGGAATTTTTCGTCATATTCCACACTCGGCACTCTTCATCTAGATTGCTGGGAATACATTTTCCGTGAAAGGAATAAATGTTATTTTATTTATATGTTTTAATGGCTATAATATGTAGCATTTTACCATATGATTATTATGATTCATATAAAGACTAGTTTTTTGTGCATTTCAAATTTTATGTCATATTAATGATATATTTATTGTATGTGCTCGTGCTCGTGTTACTCGTTTATCTTGTTGAAATAATTATAAAAACCTGAAAATTTTTAATCTTTTCAAAATAAATTTTTTTTTAATGAGCGATATAGTCATTTAAAAATGTAAATAAATATAATTAAAAGACTTAAAACTATTATAGAAAAAATTGTCGAGATTATAAAATAAATAACACCAATATAATAAAAAATATTTAATGGATATATGTAACGCTCGAAAAAAATCAGTTCACGTAAATCGCACGCATGCAAATAAATATAAATATATAATTGTTTTATTTATTTGATTTTAAATGCTTACTTTATGCATATTATATGATTAAATGATTATATGACATGATTTCATGAAATTGTAGATTTTATCCAAATATTTGATAATAGGCTGGGAAAAAGAGATTGGGGACGACGGAGATAAATTAAATATTTTTCATTAAATATTTTCAAGGCTTCTAAATATGATTAAAAATGATTAAATTTTTCTAAAAATGATAGAGTTCGAATTATTTTACAAGACGAGCTCGATTTTACCCGGGAAGTCGGTTTTGAATAGGCCTAATTGCTTCTATACTTGAAAGCCAAAAACCCAAGCTCATTATCATGCAAAAATAAAATCTATAAAAATGAAAACCTAGTTCCTAAACACCACAATTCATCCGATTTTTACACACTTCACACACAAAATTTCGAAATTTGAGGACAGGAAAAAAACAAGGATTCTTCATCGTCGTTCGTTTTTCTCCGCGCCCTTCGCCAACGATTGAATGTTCGAGCGTTTTAAACGCAAAGGCACACTACTAAACCTTTTTGACGCATCATTCAAACCATAATATGCTTGTTTTTATTGCTTTTGCATGAAAAATACGTGTGTTCGATTATCCTTACGATAGAACGATTATTTTCAAAGTTTTGATAATTTTACATTTGTTTATTTAACTTTATGAATTCTAAAGGCTAGGCTGCCAACCTGGGTTGATTTATGGGTAGAATACGAATGATTTAAGGTGGAGTCGAGGGCTGAATCAAGCATGGCAAGGGAACAAAGTACCTAGGGTCTTTAGGAGGGACTTGATCGCATGCAACTTCATGGGGGCGGCTGGTGTGCGTGGAGCTTTGGGGCTCGTACAAGGTCGTGTTCTAGGGTCTGGTAGGGTCCTAGCAGGGCTAGGACCCATGGCTCGTGATAAGGAAGAGTTCATGGTCGCATGGATTCTTCCCTTGCGTGTTTAAGGCGAGGTCGAGGGCTGCTGCAACCGAGGGGCTAAGGGCTTGGCTAGATGGTCTATGCGGTGTCTCGGGGAGGTCCAATGAGGATTAGGAAGGCTTGGGCTCGGTGGTGGCTTGGGTAAAGAGTCCCATGCGAGAAGGAGACTCATATGCGCATAAGTAGACATGTGCGGCTCTTGTTGCTGATGCGGGGGTTCACAGCTTGATTAGTGGCTCGGTCTGGGCTAGGGCGAGTCTTAGGCTGGTCCAAGCACTGTTAAGAGGGTGTAGAGTCGATGGATAAGAAGTAACAAGAGTCCTAAACCGATTAGGAATCCTAGGGAATGAAGGAAGCTTACGCACAACTCGGGTCATGTGTGCAGGGCTCGTGCGACGTGTAGGGGCTGGTTCAATGGGTCAAGGAGGGGCAGTAGGGTCTATAAGGGGGCTGGTCAGGGTTTTGCTCGAGGTGGCTCGGACGTGGTTCGAGAAATTTGAGAGATGGCTCGGTGTTTTTGAGCATGGGTTCGAAAATTGAGTTTAATAGAAAAGGGCTTGAATCATGGGTCCACGAGGGTGCCTCGTGGCTCACAAGGGTAGTTAGGTTCACGAAAATATTAAAGTTTGAATTAATTCAGGAAAGTCTGTGTTTAAAGTTTGGGATCAAAATATTAAAGTTTGAATTAATTCGGGAATTAAACGTTTCACGAATTAGTAATTAAGGAATTAAATTGTAACACTCGAATTTGCGTCAAATAAAAATATTAAAAATTAAATTTAAGTTTAAATAACTAATTGGGATGGTCTAGAGTCAATAAAATTAAGAAAATGTCAAAATCGAGAAATTTTACGCCTAGGGGCAAAACAGTCATTTTACGCCTGTGTAGTACGAAAAAGGTTGCAGCGTCCCGAAGGATCATAATGCATGATAAATGATATAAAATGATGATTTTGATGAAAATATGATATTTTATGATTTATGATAAAGTTGTGCAATTTTTACTGTTAAAATAATATTTTTGGAAAGCCATGATATTGTATGCTTTAAAAAGGAAAAATGAAAAAAAAATATTTGAAGGATGTGAATTGAATGTGACAAACAATATAGAGGATATGTGGGAGATCTGTTTTAAGAAGGAACATTGAACTTACAATTTTATGGGAATGTCGTGAGGGAAAAGACCCTAAATGGAGCCCGTTTATGGGACAAGGCCCCAAAGAGAGCTCGACGATCGTATTTTCATGGCAGTGCCTAGTGCCCGTCCCTTGCGAAATGAGAGCTAAGACTGATCAGTCGAGTAGAAGATAAAAGGCTAGTCACTTTCAAGGATCAAACTTCACCCAAAATGATAAAGGATGCAAAGCTTTACGATTATATGATATATGATTTATTTATTGCTTAAAATTATTTTAAATAAAATATGATTTTTAATGCATGTGCTTTTATATGTATTATTTTTTACTCATGTTTAGAACGTGATGAGTCATTAAACTCACTAGGGTTGAATATTGCAGGAGCTGATGATATTGAGGGAGGCTCTGACGCTTGAGTGGATCGAATACGACACTACACTCCCGATGGACATTTATTACCGCATTCGCTTGATAGTTAAAGGATTTATAGATTTTTGTTAATAGTTTTATTAGAGATTTTATGCTTTATTTTGAAGTTAATTTTGATCATATCAAATGTAGAAGTTCAATTTGGGTAATTGACGATTTTAGGGATGTTATGCACTTGATATTTGAATTGTTAAATTAGTTTGATTAATGAAAATGTTAAGTTATTTAATTTATTGAATTTCGATTTTAAATGTTATAAAAAAATTTAGTAGGATTTTAAATTTATAAAGTGAAGGTCGTGTCGTTTCAATATCAATATAATAAATATCGAGAAAATTCAATCCATGGAGTTGAAAACAAGAGGTGGAAAATTTCCCCCGTCTGTTAGGGTATTATTTGTCATTTTATTGTTAATAATCGAAGTTTGGAATATCTAGGCACACAAAATTAGGACCATATCAAATTCGACTTTGAAGGCGAGTAGAGGAGAGAGAGTACATTTCTGGAAAACTTGGAGTAGTTATTTGATTTATTTTTGAAGTAAAAATATTATTTTTTAAATAGTGTAAAATCAAATATCAATATCATAAAATTGATTCCTTAATGAGACAATAAAAATATATATATTGGTTCTTATGGTATTTTTTTTTTGNTATAATCCAAGTGTCCATACCTTTTTCTAGATTTAGAATTTAGAAATGTCATAGTTTCACGAGGCCACCCATTGAGGTCATGAAAGGACAACATATCTCGACCTTTTTATTTTGGTATATATCGAAAATTTGAGTACGATATATTTTAAACCACTTATTTTACTTGGAAAAAAATTGTGTGAGACAGTCTCACAGGTCGTATTTTGTGAGACGGATATCTTATTTGGATCATCCATAAAAAAGTATTACTTTTAATTCTAAGAGTATTACTTTTTATTATGAATATCGATAGGATTGATCCGTCTCACAGATAAAGATTCGTGAGATCGTCTCACAAGAGACCTGCTCATTTTACTTATATATCTTAAAATCTTGATATGACATTATTTGATGGAATATAAGAGTACAAAAACTGATAGAATGTTGGAATTATGGATAAGTTTTGAATAATTTTCAATTCAATCCCTTCTCTTTAACACATTTCAACTTTAATTAATAATTAATATTCAAAAATTCAATTTTTTCCAAAAAAATAATTGAAAAGTCCATTCTTTTTATTTTGACCAAGAAGTCGTGATAATGAAATATAGCAACAAAACAAGCGTGTGACTTCCACCCATCCATTTGTAGGACACACTGACATAATCTTGTTTGTACTTGGGCCCAATCCAGGGATATATTCATTGGATTATTTTAAAAAAGTAAATGTCACTAATTATTTATTTAATTAAAAAAAAATAGCAATTGCCCCCCCTCGCTTTGCATTGTTTTGTAATGCATATACTTCCCATATTACTGAAAAATTATATATCAAACCGGGAATAAGATTCTAACTATTTGTCTTTTAATATATGAATATTGCTATCTTGACAATAAAATATGGTCTTTAAATGATTGATAGGAAGCTATTTTTCTATTTATATATAATTTTATTAATAAAAATGAAGACAACACTTTTTAATATTTATGGGTAACATTTTTATTTATGGAAAATCGAATTATTTCCTTTTACTTTATTTTCATATTTCAAAATACAATAGTCATTTTTATTCATTTTTTCAATATTTGCAAAATTTATGCAACCAGCATATTTTTTCATATATACAATAAAAAATAACATTTTTCCAAAAAAAAAAATTCCATTTCATAATTTATTTTTTGAAGACACTCAGATACAAACAAAAAATATGTGATTTATGCGGTGAAATGATGATATAATAATAATTATTATTATTTAAAAGATCGTGGGATATGTTTTGTTATAATTGAGTTTCGAGTTTGATGAGTCGTCTCAAACCCAAGAGCTTGACGCTGGACGAACACAAAATTTTTTAATTAAGTGGCTACTAATAGAATTTTTTTTAAAGTTTAGACTGTAATGGTAAATAGTAGAAAGTCTGAGGGGAAAGTGAGTTTTCTAATCCGGTAATCATTGTGATTAACGTGCTATAAACAAAGCCCTCTCCACCCTTCAATTTCGAGTATATAAAGATAGCGGTGGTTCTAACGAAGTCGTTTCTTGTAGCTTGACAAACGATTCGCATTTTCACTGAAAAAGGTATTTATCGCTTTGATTTTTCTTTTAATTTTTTTTGGTGATCGGGAATGGTTTATCGATAATGTAATCTACGGTAAAAATGAAAAATTTCAGCATTTGTTGCGGGAAATTTTGATTAATTGTTAATTTTGGGTCTGAGTTGTTGACTGAATCTTGTGAGGTACAGATAATTGTGTGAAAAGAGTTCACTTTTTTTTTCCTGGTGATTATCGGTGAATTGTCTTTTTTCCTTTCAAATTTTACCGGAATTTGATGATATAATTATTTTGGTGGTGTTTGATTTCGGGTATAAATTAGTGTTATCTGATGATATGGATGTACGTACTTTGTGTTCATGTTTCGATGGTTTCACATATTTGACCTTTTGAAGAAATACAATGTTGTTAAGAGATTCTGAAGGGAATTAAATTCTCAGGTGTTTGATTGCAGATTTAATAAGCAATTATGGCGAATGGAATTGCAAAGGATGTCACTGAAGTAAGTTCTTCGCTAAATTTAAATCAATAGTTGTCTGTTTATGGTTTGAATTTAGAATAAATTTGTATTTTATCTTTGTCTGATGTGTTCCAAGTTGTATTTTTTTTCAAAAAAAGAAAAAAAGGAGAAAAGAAGTTGAGTCTGGTTCACTTTGTGACTTATGTTGTAGCTGATTGGTAAAACCCCATTGGTATACTTGAACAATGTTGTTGATGGCTGCGTTGGACGTGTTGCGGCTAAGCTGGAAACCATGGAGCCATGCTCTAGTGTTAAGGACAGGTGCTTAATGAATAATATTATAAATGGTCAAGATTTGAATATCGATGATCCACTATTCCATTATTCTGTAATCTGTATAGTATCAAAGCACACTTTGGAGTTGATTCTTTTGCTGTAGAATAATATTTTTTTAACTGCAATGTTTTTAATCACACAGGATTGGTTACAGTATGATCGCGGATGCTGAAAATCAAGGCCTTATTACACCAGGGGAGGTATTTACATTTATGGTCATCATCTTTAGTAAGTTTTATCTGAAAGTAGGCAATGATATGTTCTCTAATCGTGTCATGTGTTAAATTTATGTTCCTTTGGGGTATGAACAGAATCAGATCTTGGATTCAATTACACAAACAGTGCAGTAAAAGTTTATTCCTGCGTAGTGGAAAAACTAGCACCCTGTATACAGCATAGTTGTCAAAGGCTAGCGCCTCTCGCCGAGGACCCTGCGCTTGGGGTCCCAGGCGCAGCAATTCATTAAGCCGAGTCCAGGTGCTTGCCTAGCTAGCCTTGGAAGTAAGCGCGTCTGAGTGAATTTTTTTTAATTACTTGTTTAAAACAAAAAGCTCAAACCCAAGCCCTAGAAACCCAATGCCCCAATGTCAGAATCAAAAGAAGACCCAATGTCAGAATCAAAAGAAGAGAACTCTGAACAGAAGAACGAGCTGAAGACATCTATATCTAAAACAACCAGAAAGACGGATTTCACATCTTTTGGATGAAGATGAAAAAAAATTGACGTTGATCAAGAAAATGATGAAAACCAAGAAGAATAAAAGTTCGAAAGTTCTGATCATTCGATGGAAAAAGATGAACTTGATTTGAATGATTGAAGAATTTTAATCATGTTATTAATCACTATGAACTTATTAAATTTTTTTTGTTTTGTGTGACATTGTTACCTAACTATTTAATATATTTATTCTAAGATAAACATATTTTTAAAAAATTAAAAAATGTATGCCTTGTTTCGGTAAGGCGCACGCTTCGCCTTGCGCCTCAGGCTCCGTGGCCCTTGTGCGCCTCGGTGCGCCTTGCGCCTTTGACAACTATGGTCTGCAGTAGTTCTTTATTAAGTTTGCTCTAGTCCATTTCATTATTTCATTATGTCCAACTACTTTAGAAATACTCTGCCAATTTGTACTGTTCTTGTTAATAGTACAATTCCATTGAAACAAGATTTTTTAATTTTTTAATAAGTTTTTTATTTTTATTAAGTTTTTTAATATTTTTTTAAATATAATTTGCACAAGAATTTCCAACCCCCGGCCAGGGTCTTCCTCTTCAAAAAGTTTGCAATGATTGTGGACAAAACAAGAATACTACTTCTTATGTTATTTTCATGAGTTTTCCGACATTTTGAAGACCGACATTTTTCTCTATTTTTTCTGAAGAGTGTCCTCATTGAACCTACAAGCGGTAACACTGGCATAGGCTTGGCATTCATGGCGGCAGCTAAGGGTTACAAGCTTATAATTACCATGCCTGCTTCCATGAGCCTTGAGCGGAGAATTATCCTCCGTGCTTTTGGTGCCGAGTTGGTGCTCACAGATCCCGCTAAGGGAATGAAAGGTGCTGTTCAAAAGGCTGAAGAGATACGTGATAAGACACCCAATTCCTACATCCTTCAACAATTTGAAAATCCTGCCAACCCAAAGGTACTTTAACCTCCATTATCATGTTTCAAGTGGACCCAGCGAGCGTGGTAGGTCAATAGCTGCCTCTTATGCTTATATGATAAAATGTTATTATTATTGATGATGAAAATTATTGGTTGTTTTCTGATATAATTTTTTCTATTTTTTTCATCTATATATATATATATATATATGTATATATATATACATACATACATACATACATACATACATATATTAGTTACATGGATCGTGAAGAATTTTGAATGAAGTTATTGCTGGTTGGAAGAATTTATTGACTCACATGAATTATATATGTAGATACACTATGAAACTACTGGACCTGAAATCTGGAAAGGAACCAGTGGAAAAATTGATGGATTTGTTTCTGGAATAGGAACTGGTGGCACTATCACTGGTGCTGGAAAATTCCTTAAAGAACACAATTCTGCCATAAAGGTTGACTTGAGAGCTTTCTAGTACTCAAATCGAATATGATACTGAAGCATTGCAATTGTTTCTTTTGTTTAAACCAACTCACAAGTTAATTAATTTTCATTTATCCCTCTATATTCTTGTATAGCTCTATGGAGTAGAACCAGTTGAAAGTCCAATTCTTTCTGGAGGAAAGCCTGGTGAGTGCTGTTGATGTTGTATTTTGTGCTTGATCTGTGTATATTCCTTGTTTTTTTCCCTTTATTTGAACTCCAACAATTTTCTGTGCTGCTTTTTTTTCCCTAAAAAATTTATTATTATGTTCTGCCAATCAATAGCCATTGTATTGTGATTCTTTGCATGACCTCAATATTTGGAAACTCTCTGTCAGTTGTGTTTCTTTCAGATCATTCTTGTCTTTATTTGCAAAATTTGAATTTATTATTTCTCCATCCATTAAGTCTATTTTTAGGTGAAGGATTTTGATGACCAGATGAGAAAGACGGTAGTAAACAACTTCCCATGTTTTTTATCCAACTACAGTACTGAGAATAATCAGATGACAACCTTGGTATTTCTTGTATTTAATTGCAAACTCTGATTTTTGAGAAAAAATCTTTATATTTCTTTGATTTTCCTTTCTGTTTTCATGAGCGATCAAACAAACACGGGGTTTCTTTTTTTTTTATTTTTTTCATTTCTCTGTTACCTTGCATTTTGGCTACATTTCTTTGGTCTGAAAAAAAGCAAGGAATTTAAGAAGACAAAATTTTATGTCATGATTGTGTAAAATTATATGCGTTCATCCATTCTTCTTTGGCTTTGATTAGTCCATTTTGTGTCATGAACGATAAAAAATTTCTTGAACTGAGCAAGTTTATCCATCTGACAAATGAACTATGTATAATGCTTAAGGTCCTGATGGTTTATAACAACAAAAACAGAGCATAAAAGTTTATGCCAGTAGAAGAAAGCAATGGGGAAACGTATTTGGAATGCTCTATATTATTATTCATTGTGATACTCTTTATATAGAGCTGGAAAAACATAACAGAAAACCAAAAATTCTTCCTAATATCAATTCAAAATAATTCAAAAAATATTTCCTATAGACTTGGTCAATTGACCAATTATTTAGCAAATCTTGAACCAAAAGTGACTAAGGCATGTTTCCAACACTCCCCAATTTAGTGCTTCTTCTACGCCAATAATGCCTACGCCTCCTGGCTGTCTCTGCACCCTTGCCTTAGTAGTTGCAGAGACCTAATTTGTTTCTTAGCATTTTAAATCTAGCTTGTGGTAGAGCTTTGGTTAAGATATTTGCAACTTGATCTTCATTCTTGCAATAATACAACTTGATTTCACCATCCTTTTGTACTTCTCTTAAATGAAACAACTTGACCTTCTCCCCGTCCCCTGAGTCTTGACTTGGAATCCTCCAGGCTGCTCTACATAAATCTCCTCTTGAAGATAACCATTTATGAATGCAGATTTTACATCCAACTGATAAATCTTCCATCTTTTTTACGCTGCCAAAGCAAGCAACATTCTGATTGTATCCAAGCGTGCCACTGATGCAAAGGTTTCTGAGAAATCTACTCCAAACACTTGACTATACCCCTTAAACACTAGTCTGACTTTGTATTTATTCAAAGAACCATCTGCATTAAGTTTGGTCCTGTACTAGACCCATTTTACTCCAATGATCTTTGATCTTTCTCTGTCGAGTCTTATCCACCAATTCCCACGTGTCAATTTTTTTTCAATCATTTTGAGCTCTTCTTTCATTGCTTAAATCCACTTGTCATCCTTTTATGCTTCTCTATATTCTGCAGGCTCAAAAATAGCAACATCACTTCTTTCATCTATGTTGTTATCAAAATATTGTCATGGTTCTTCCAATGACTTCTTCATAGACTCCTCCCAATTCCATTGTTTATCCTCTATAAATTTGATATCTCTGTTCACAAGAATTTTTCCATTATGTGGTTGGAAAATTCTGTATGCCTTTGAAGAATCTCCGTATCCAGTAAAAACTACTGGTTCAGCCTTCTTATCAAGTTTCTCTCTTTTTACCTGTGGCACATAAGAAAAACAAAGACAACCAAAAATCTTTAGATTCTAGCTTTGGCTTATAACCAAACCAAGCTTCAAATGGAGTTATACTTCAATTTTTTATCTCACTTACACCATTCTGTTGTCAGGTGTAAGGAGCTGTGAGTTGGTGTTCAACGCCATCTTCCTTGCAGAACTTTTCAAATATGTCATTTGCATTTTCTTTCCTGTTATCGGACCTTATTTTATGCATCCTGCAACCACTTTGATTCTCCACCAATGCTTTATATTTCCAAAATATAATAGCAACTTCAGATTTGAATTTGAGGAAGTAAATCCCGCAAAATCTGGTATAATCATCAATAAAATATAATGTAGTATTTATTACCATTTAAACATGGCGTTTTAAGAGGTGTGCAAGTTGCAGCTTATGTGTTGATTTCCAAGTTGTTTGAGGGAATGGTTTTCTGGCTTGCTTGCCATATTGACAAGACACACAATGAGATAGCTTGTCTTCCATCAAAGGAATGCCTTTCACCAAGTTATGTTTCTGCATATATAGAAGTCCATCGTGGTGGAAATGCCCGAGCCTTTTATTCCATAATTCTGCGTTGCTTATAGTGCTTGAAATTTCTATTTGCTCCTACTCCAACAGATTTAAAGCAAAGCTTTTTGCTTTCATTTTCACCTTTAACGCATCTCTACCCTTTGGATCTTTGATCAAACACCATTTGTCTTCAAATATAACTTTGAATCCTTTTCCGATTAACTGGCCAAGACTAAGAAAACTTTGATCAATATTAGGCACATATAGAACATCGGTAATGTATTTCAGACCTGTTAGACTTTCTATAGCCACAGTTCCTTTCCCTTTGACTGAAAGAAATTCACCATTTCCAATATTTACTTCGAAAAAATTGTCTTATCAAGGTCTTTGAAGAGTTCTTGATCATTACTCATGTGATTTGTGCAGCCACTATTGATCAACCAGGAATCGTTAGAAAAATTTCTTGATGAGAAACATGTTGCAACAAAGAGTTGCTCCTCTTCCTGTTGCTCAGTAGAAGCCTTTGCCTCTTCAGGTTGTTGGGACTTGCAAACCCTCTCCATGTGTCCAATAATACCACATTTTCTGCACTTGACATCAGGCCTCCTCCAACATCTCCTATTGGGATGGTTTGTCTTTTTGCAATGTTGGCATGCTGGATAGATCCCATCCTTGTTTTTGCCATCTTTATATCCTCCTAAACTTTCCACCTTTGCTCAGAGAGCATCCTCCATTAATTCTTCTCTTCTCATCAGCTTGTAATGCATTCACCAATTCTGCCAAGGAAATGCTTGACAGATCTTTAAATTCTTCTAGCAAAAATTTTGGACTCGTATTTTTCAGGCAGAGATACGAGAATTTTTTGCACAATTCGTTCATTAGAAAAGTCCTTACCAAGCAACCTCGCCTTATTTACTATAACCAACAACTTGTTAGAGTATTCTTTGATGGTTTCTGTCTCCTTCATTTCATTTTCAGCATTTCAGACTCCCTAATAAAATTGAGTACTTAGCATATTTTTGGTTCTTTCACTTCCTTGGTACTCCTTTTTGAGATAATCTCAAATATTCTTTGCCAACTCCAAGTTCATTATTCTTGTAAAGATGTGCTCAAAATAGCAAAAAAGAGGCAGGCTATAGCTTTGGACTTCTTAGTCTTCCTCTCTTTGTGTATCCTAAGCCGACCATAGTTATTTGGGGTGCAAGGCGCACTAAAGCGCAAGGGTGTCTTGGGGCCTGAGGCGCGAGGTGCAAGGCGAAGCGCACGCTTTATCGAAGTAAAGCTCATTTGACACAAATTTTAAAATTCAACATATATAAAATATTTTATACGATTTAAATTAAATACTTTGAGACAATGTGTTTGGCTTATAATAATAAAACAAGATTATTAAAGAAACATAAACTGCAACAACATTATAATAATAAGATTATAATATCAGACTTGATCCTAAATCCTAATAATAAAACAAGATTATAATAATCAAGCAACAAGATTATAATAACATACTTGATCCTAAATCCTAATAATAAAAGTAAACTGCAACAACAGTACAAGACAAGAATTCTTTTCCTAATCACATGCCACATCAACAGTAAGACATCAAGCAAAGCCATGCAGATTGTAGGGAATAGGGATAGCATAGACAGATGATCATTGATCCATATACAATAAATCCTATATTGTGAACCACAAGGCACAAAACCACCAACTCTTAAATACTCACAGTTTTTGAAGAAGAAACCTAGCACAGAAGATGAAAAACACTAGAAAAGAGAGAGACGAACAGAACCAGAGACTTTCAGATGTAGATAGAGGCCGCTGCGCTACTCCAGAAAGAATTTCAAAGAACGGTAAGAAAAAGAACACACATGCAGATTGTAGGGCTTTTTTAAAACATTAAAAAGGGCTTTTGTTTGTTATTGGGCTTTAAATTTTATTGTGCTTGAGTTATAAATTACTATCACATCGTGTAATACCAAAGCGCACAGGCGCTCGCCTTTCTTCAGCGGTGCGCCTGGGCCGAGGCGCACCCCAACAGGTGCGCCTGGCTGCACCTGTCGCCTAGGCGCAGCCAGGCGCTTGCCTTTTATCACAATGAAGCCGACTCTTTGTAAGATTTTCCGGCAATGGTTGTTCGTTGTAGTCTTCCTCTATAGCTCTTCCCAAAGGTCTAATGCTTGAAGATAGTTTGTCATTTTAATAGCCCAGACTTGATGATGGTGGTGCTATACGGGAGAAATTTGTTTCAGTTTCCATTATAAAAAGCTGATTGTGTGTATGGATTTTGGGGTTATTGTTTCATTCCACTCAAAGTTCCTTCAAGAAGAAAGCTCCGATACCATTTTGATTGTTTATAGCAATAAAAACAGAGCATAAAAGTTTACGACGGTAGAAGAAATCAACGAGGAAATGTATTTGGAATGCTCTATATTATTATTCATCGCAATACTCTTTATATAGAGCTGGAAAAACACAATAGAAAACCAAAAAATCTTCCTGATATCAATTCAAAATAATTCAAAAACAATTTCCTAAAGAATTGGTTAATTGACCAATTATTTAGAAAATCTTTAACCAAAAGTGACCAAGGCACGTTTCCAACAGGTCCACATAAGATCCAAGGGATTGGTGCCGGTTTTGTCCCTGGTGTTTTGAACGTTGATATCATTGATGAAGTAATTCAAGTAAGGCTCGATTTTCTTCTAAATTTTTTTGACAGCATGATTGAAGTGTACGGCGTTAATAGTTTACTGCAATAAATCGTTGAGATGTATGCTTTATCAAGTCACGGATTTATTCCAGGTTTCAAGTGATGAGGCCATAGAGATGGCAAAGCTTCTTGCATTGAAAGAAGGGTTATTGGTGAGTTTGGATTGTTTTAGTCATCTTACAAGTAGCATGAAATATGCTTGATTTTAAATTTTTAATTTTTTAAAAATATTCACCTCTTCATGCGCATATCTGATTTTTTTATTTCTGCAGGTTGGAATATCATCTGGTGCTGCGGCAGTTGCTGCTATTAAGCTTGCAAAGCGTCCAGAGAACGCTGGAAAACTCTTTGTCGTAAGTCTATTTTTGTTCTATTTTCTTTTCTTGTTGATACGATGATGTTGAAACCAGAGTACATCAGTGGGGGGAACTGTGAATTCTCTAACTGAAGAAAACATATATTGTATTACTTTGTTGATTACAGTGTGTATTTACATCTGGTAATAGATAGATCATCTTAATCACACAATTCAACCAAGTTAGTAATTATTCTACTGAGAATATCATAGAAAGTCATCGAGTGGCATCATTGAGGGCAAAGGCCACCAAAGGGCTCATATAATGAACTAAAGTTGTTGATTACATTATCCAAAATCACCTGCCAATGTTCACGATTCATTATTAGAATCATAATTGTAGTTTTGAAGACTTGTTGATCTCAGATTCCGTTTTTGTTCTCTGTCCATTAACTTGGATGGTCAAGAACTTTCTAAATGTTTTTCCAAAATTTGAGTTCGAATTCTGTTGCTGTATTTCTTTTTTCGTGCGTTAATCAGATTGCTTGCATTTGGGGATACTAGCAGATTTACTATGCAGCACAGAAGAACCATGATCTAGAGAGGCCAAGTTTTGATGATATTGTTGAAAATTTGCTGAGTTATTTTGAATTTTGTGACTTTTTTCTTTATGTTTTCATTTCCTAAATTATAGCCGTGGGGTTTGTGTAAACTAGTCTAAATACCAATTTGATACCAAATTTGCTAACATATACGTCTTATAATTAACTTGGATTCAGGTCATCTTTCCAAGCTTTGGTGAACGGTATCTTTCTTCCGTGCTCTTCGAATCAGTCAGGCAAGAGGCAGAGAGCATGACTTTCGAACCCTGATCAAGGTTTCTGAATTCATCCCTTGTTTGTGACATCCAGAAACTACAGAGAATCTTGAGGGAAAATTCTTGGTTCTTTCGAATTAGATAATTTTAATCAATGGTCATCTTCATCTGTTTTCTGGTTTCTATCATGTGGCCTTGCCATTGTCAAATCTTCAACAATCTGGCATACCTTTCCATTTCAATGCACCTGTTTGGGTTTTAGTGTGTTTCCAATAAGTTACGCGTGTTTTCCGAATGTTTTTATACACAAGTCCCATGGTATTTACACTTTGAAAAGTTCCTAACTTTTGTTGATATCTGATTGAAGCAATTACTACTAGACACACGTTGAAGCTCGTGGAAATCACAATATTACTTTATATACAGACTAATGCCAGTGTAGGCTCAATGTTTGAGATAAGACGACAAAATGAACTAAGGTGAGTGAAATTTAAAATGTTCTCTGCCTCTGTTCGGCCCACCCCGCTGCTCTTGCCTTTTCATAGCTTAGGTCTGAATAGTTTCTGCTGGATCATGTGAAGCACAAAGTTAGTTTAAGATTAATCTTTGTGTTAGTATGTCTAAGTTCTTTTCATCGGGAGTGCGTATATGTTGGCATTAGTCAGAAAAAGAACTTAAAAAAAAAAACAGATACAACGATCGGATTAAGATATGAATTTGATAATTTAGAGGACAAAGAAACTAACAATTTGAAATAACCTTCTAAAAATTACAAAAATAACCGATTGTTGAGAAATTATATTCAATTCGATTTTAAATTGAGCAGAAGAAATTCAAGATAACAATAAAAAAATCAATTAAACATTTTGTAAATGGTTTGAAAATAATGCAAGTTGAATATATATAAACGGTTTGGTTGAAAAATTTTATCAAATATTTTATATGTAATATTTTGGTATTTGAAAGAAAACATAAAATGTTTACCAGAACAACTCTAATTGAATGCTACAAATAAAAACACATAAATTTGTTTACGGATGTTTGGAGAATAATGCTCTTATGTAACATACATTTTTCTTGGGTTTGCTCTCATTATAGTTTGTTTTCTTTTTATAATCTGCTCATACTATGAATCTTCATCAAAAGCTTATGTTTGATATACAAAGTGTTGTATTTATAATATACAAGAATGAAATGAACATTAAATACAAGAATGTCTATTTGGAAAAGTTCTCTACGGTTTCTGTCATTAAAACTGTCATATTTAAGTTGCTGCCACTTTCTGATATCGAGGTATTTTTACCGTCAACTTGATTTGGTCCAAATCTAGCTCTTGCTGAGATGTCTAGCCGATCCGACTGCACCAAGTATAGCTACACCAAGTTGAGTTGCTCTTTTCGCTTCATTATAACTTTTGATTCGTCGATTTTTGGGCAAATTTAATGAACATAAAAGTTGTATCACTTTCTCTTAGTTTTTCATTGAATCACGAATCACTCAATTTCGAGTTTGTATTATATAAATGTTATCAAAATACCAGACTATATATAATCTGGTACTTGTTCTTCATTCAGTGCATAACCAGTAACTTCATCGTGATTTATCATCTTCTTAAGCTCATATTCACTTCGATTTTGGCAGATCTGTGTTAGCTTCGTAACACATAGGGGTGTTCATTAAATGGTTTACACCGAAAAAACTGACATGACCATAAATTTCGGTTTTTCTTATTTGGTTTAAACGGTTTTTCGGTCGGTTATGGTTTTTATTTTTTGCACTTTTGGTTTTTCGGTTCGGTTATCGGTTTTTGAAATTTTATAATCGAAAAAACCGAACCGACCATTTAAAATATGATAAATAATAAAATATAATATAAATAATTTAATAAATAATTAATATAAGTGATTTCATTAGATTTACTATTTTACCACATTGCCTTTCTTCTAAACTTTTCAACTTCCACTCCAATCTCTCTCCAGCCGACTCTGCTACCATATCAAATATCAAAGTTCTTAACTTATTTGTTGTTTTCTTCTTAAAATATTGAAACACAGGTATGGATTTTTTTTAATCATTTTAAAATTGTAAATGAAGGATACTCATTTATCCATTGACAATGTTTTTTATTGTTCTGCACTAAATAGTTTTTCTTCCTATTTAGTCTCATTAATTATTCTACCTCTCAAATTTAAAAATTCTAATTGCACACTTTTTTTTCGGGAGATATTGAGAAAATATGGACTGTTATTTGGCTCTATCTTGACTGACTTCATTGGAGAATAGGTAAATTAATATTTTCTCAAAAAATAGAACATTTAAAATAATATTTAACTTTAAAATTTTGTTTTTTAGATGACTTTAAATGTTTCTTATATCTTCTTTATAAAATTTTTATATTAATATCTTAATAGATGGCCGAAGAAGATGGTAAACTTGATGATAGTGAAGATTCAAATGCACCTCTTTCTGCATCTACAATTACTAGTGATGCTGAAAAAAAAAAAAAGAAAAGTGGTAAGAGCGAGATCTGTTGTGTGGGAACATTTTGAAAAGTATGATGATTCTGATGGGGCTCCTGGAGCAAGGTGTAAATACTGTAGTTCTAATTATGCTTCTAATACAAGCTATAATGACACATCAACTTTGAGCGCTCATTTGAGAAAATGTAAACAAAATCCCCACAATGTTGAAACTAGCCAAGCTAAAATAGGTTTTCAACAAACTTGAAAAGATCATAAAGGTGATGTTTCAATGAGTATTTGGAGATTTGATCAAGAATTATGTAGGAAAACTTTAGCTAAAATGATAATTGTAGATGAGCTACCTTTTAGTTTTGTTGAGAAGGGGGGATTTAGGTACTTTGTAAGTATGGCACAACCTCAATTTCGAATTCCATCTCGTACCACAGTGACGAGGGACTGTTTTGAACTTTTTTATGAAGAACTTTTTAAAGGAGAATAATCAAAGAGTCTGCCTAACTACAGATACATGGACTTCAATCCAAAGAATTAATTATTTCTGTCTCAACGCTCATTTTATCGATAAAGATTGGAAGTTGCATAAGATGATACTAAATTTTTGACCTGTTAGTAGCCATAAAGGTGATGATATGGCAATTGCAATAACTAAGTGTTTACTTGATTGAGGCTTGGATAAAATGTTCACTATCACAGTTGATAATGCTAGTTCAAATGATATTACTGTGAAAGAATTGTCAAAAAAATTTAGTAAGTGGGGAACAAATTTGATGGATGTTCAACACCTTCATGTCAGATGTATGACTCATGTGATCAATCTTATTGTTCAAGATGAATAAAATAAATTGGTGATTCTGTTAAACGTGTTAGACAAGCTGTGAGATACATCAGACAATCTTCTGCAAGGATCAAAAGATTTAAAGATTGTTGTGAAATTGAAAAAATAACAAATAAAATGTCCTTGTGTTTAGATGTTGCCACTGGGTGGAATTCCACTTATTTGATATTAAAAGCTGCTCAAGAATTTTAAAATGCTTTTGTAAGTTATGACAATCTTGATCTCGGGTTGTAGGAATATCTTCTTATTTATGTTTGTGAAGATGGAAAGACTGCATGAGCCCTCACAAGTGATGATTGGGCTAATGTAAGACGGATGGAGAAGTTTCTTGAAACATTTTATAACCTTACACTGAGGGTATCAGGTTCATTATATGTAACTTCAAATGTTCACTTCCATGAAATTGGTGAGCTTTATTGTGTTTTGAAATTGTTGATAGATGGTGATGATGTTAATTTGAGTTTGATGGTAAGGAGAATGAAAGATAAATTTGACAAATATTGGGGTGTACCAGAGAAGATTATTTTTGTTTCTTGTGTTCTTGATCCTCGATTCAAATTTGATTATGTCACATTTGTTCTTTCGAGGATGTATGTGCAAGAAAAAAGGAGAAAATGATAGATGAAGTTAAGACATATATGAATTATTTATTTGATGAGTATCGGAAGATAACTTCAAAAGCATGTGGAGTCTCATCTGATTCACATTGTAACACATTGGACTTATCAAGTATAAATTTGGAAGCATTCATAAAGGAACACTGATACAACAAGAATATTTGAGACATAAAGCAAAGAGTGGAAGTATGGATGCTAAAACAGAGTTGGATAGGTACCTTGGTGAATGAAATGAGGTTGAATATGAACAATTTGCTATTTTACTCTAGTGGAAAATGAACGAACCTAGATTTCCAAATCTTGTTGAGATGGCTCGTAATGTGTTAGCGATTCCGATTTCTATTGTGGTATCGGAAAGTGCATTTAGTACCGGAGGACGTGTTTTTGATTCATTTAGAATTTCTTTGACTCCTAAATTGGTGCAAGCTCTTGTTTGTATTCAAGATTAGCTTCGAAATGAATCTTCACCCTTTAAAGTAAAAGAAGACTTGGATTATCTTGAGCGACTTGAATCTGGTGAGTATCTAAATATCTCATATCTTTTAATGTCATAAGTATTTTATTTTTATCGGTTGATTATACTCGTTTTTATATTTTTCTAGATTTTATCAATGACTGAAGAGATTCTTGCATTATTGATATATAGTTGTGACTTGCAATCAGGTTTGTTAAGTTGATCTAATTTATATGAACTTATCTTTTTCATAATGGGTTGATATTTTAATTTTCCTACAAATGAGGATTTTTGTTGCAGGAATAGATGGATCCAATGTTGGAATTATTCACTATCAACATATTCAAATTCCAAATTGCTTACAACTGTCATAGCTATATTTTTTATTATTTTATTTTGATGTTTGTGAGATACTTAACAAATTGGTTACAAGAATTATAGTGATGCCTGTTTTTGATTACTTTATTTTGATTTTTGTAAGATAATCAACACCAATTTGATTATGATTTTTTATTATATTTTTTTAAAATTTATAACGTACAACTTCATTTATAACTAAATTTATTACATTGTGTAAAAACCGACCGTAATAACCAAACCGTAATACAAAAAAAACCAAACCGGACCGAATTAAAATGGTTTGGTTTAGGATTAGGCATTCGAAAAACCGAAAACCGAAAAATCAAACCGCAGTTTATTAAAATCGAACCAAATCGACAGTTGCACACCCCTAGTAATGCTTACTAAATCATTTCGTTTCGATAATCGAGATGAAGGATATGACCAAATACAAGAACTGCTCATGTCTAATCGGATGTATCCGTGTCATCCATCTGGAAATTGTGACGTCCGGTTAGCATAGATAACATTCGAATTAGTGGTGCTGATATGAGATTTGGCTTGTAGAGAATTAAGTTTGTTTTCCAACCGTTTTGCCCATTAGCTATTTGGATCATTAGTTTTTGAGGAATGAAGGAAATATTAGAATTGGTCATGTCAAGCTGGTTCCAGTTCAATTACATCCAATTTGATCTTGCGACCATCGGTTTACCTAGATTACATGAGACTTCGTCAAGCCGGTCTGTAATAAGATTTGTGGTAAATTTAGTTATATGTACAGTCATTTTGGTTGTTGGTCATTTGTATCACCGAGTGATGAGATATGCTCAAAACAATCATTTGCGCCAGATTTTCAACTTGATTAAATTCGAGTTTCAGTTTCTCAAATCTTCCAACTTGATATCTACCAACTGCACACTTAAAGAAATACGTTAGCAATACAATTACAAGCGTTTTTTATCATCAAAATCAATATTTTTAATGTTTCCACAACCACAATCATTTCTTTTTCGATGATCACTAAACTTAAATTACAAAAAAATTATCTAACATTTTCCCCTATATTTTTTTAATTTAGAAATTGATAAAAGCACATGGATGACTAACTAATGAAAATATTTTAAAAGATGATATTTCAAAATATGTAATGTGCAAATAATAACAAAAAATATACAATCTCAACCTAACACAAATATTCATTAGACATTTAAAACATTATCTCATTAAATTCTAAGTAAAATCATAAATGTAAAAGAATTGCTAAGTATGTTAACACATAAGGCAATGCTAACACAAAGTAGAATATTCTGTTGGCAGCAAACTTAGGTACTTTTTGTTGATTAATAAAAAGAATTTTAAGGATTGTATCGAGTTTTCTTTATGACATGGGACTCAAATTTGAATGTATTTCTCTCTTCGATTGATGAGCGAAAAATTTTTAAGATTCTTGACTAAAATACCAACTTTGTCCATACCTTGTTTTCTGTCACAACACACATGATTTTAACCAATAAACTGTATTTCCTCGTGCATGACGAGGGTGTAAATTTTATATCGATGTGATCATCTATGAGTCTAGTTTGCAACACAAAAAAATGGTTCAACATTTCGACAATCGAGCAAAAAATTATGTTATTGTTCTCGAACTTGCTGCAAGCTACAAAATTTCTTAACTATGCATATATATATGTGAAAAAAATATGAAAATGTGGATTTAAAAAAAAAAATCAATTTCAAATACTCTTTCAAGAGCAACTCTATCTGATACCACTTAATAAGATCGGTGAGGGACAAGCATTGAACTACAATAGCTCATTCTTGAAATGATAAAAAATGAACCGATTATCGAGATATTATATTGAGTTCTGTTATAAACCAAGTGGAAGAAACCCGACATAATCATCTAATAAATTATTTGAAAAAAATACAAGTTGAATATGTAAAAACGGTTTGACTAAAATATTTTATCAAATACTTTGTATACAATATTTTGATATTTGAAAGAATATATAAAATGTTTCAACAATGCTTATCAAAACAACAACAATAATTAAATGCGATAACTAAAGATGCACAAATTTGTTTATGGATGTTGAAACATTAAAAACCCTTACCTAAATGTATCTTTACATACTCTTTTTAGGATTGCTCTAATTCTAGCTTGTTTTCTTCTTATAATATGTGCATACTTTGAATCCCTATAAGAGCTTATGTTTGATCTTCAAAATGTTGTATTTATAGCATCTAAGAATGATATGGATGTTATATACAAAAATATGACCATTTGGAAAAATTATTTATGGTTTTTTTTATACCTAAAACGGTCATATTCGAGTTACTGACCACTTTTTGATACCGAGATTTTTTTTTGATGTTAACTTGAGCTGGTCTAAGTCTAGCTGTGCCTGGAGATGTCTGGCTAGTCTGGTTGGACCAAGTCTAGCTGCACCAAGTCGAGTTGGTATCTTCTCTTGATTATAACTTTTGATAATCGATTTGTGTGCAAAATGATGACATGAAAGTTGTAGCTCTTTCTTTTAGTTTTCCATATAATTAATAAACACTCAATTTCAAGTTTTTATGAGAGAAATATGATCGAAATATCTTACTATATATGATCTAGAACTTGTTCTTCATTCAGTGCAGAACCAACAATTTCATCGTGGTTTATTAGCTTTTTAATCTCCGATTCAGATTCTTCATCGGAATATTATTTGTAGATCATTGTGTTAGATTCATAATGCACATTGAATCATTCAATTTCAATAATCGAGCTGAGTGATATGGCCAAAATACCATAATTGATCAATATCTAGTCGAATGTTGTATATGTATCATTCGGCTGGAACTTGCAGCGTTTGGTTAGCGTAGATAACATCCGAATTAGTCGAGTTTTGTTTAAAATATGATTATATAGAATTGATTTGTCTTTCCAGCATTTTGACCACTAGTTATTTCGATCACTGGTTTGTGAGATATGAACAAAATACTAGAACTAGTTATGTTAAGCTGGTCACAACTCGATTACATTAGCTTGATCTTGTGACTGTCGGGTTTCCTAGATAACATGCGAATTCTTCAAGCTAGTATGAAGTATTATTTGTGAGTGTTCTGTTAAGCCATTTTGGTTTATGGTCATTTTCATCACTGAGTGATGAGATATGCTCAAAAATAAGTTGCGCCAGATTTTCAGCTTGACTAAATTCGAGTTTTATCTTCTCAAATCTTCCAACATGACATCTATTAACTGCGCACTTAATGAAATATGTTAGCAATACAGTAACAAGTTTTTCTATCATCAAAATCTAGATTGCTAATGTTTTTGCAATCCAACATAATGACTTGATATTTGAGAGGTTTATTGTATTGAAACATAATTATGCACTCTTGTTTATTTTGTACCAACGATATGGCTTCACTAGTCATCCTGTGCAGATTTATTTTGTTTTGATGGGAAAAAGCGTGCAAAGAACCAAGTTTTATTTATCTCGTTGCTTCCATGCATTGGTGTTGTGGCTTGGTGAGTAATTCACTTGACTTGTGATGGTTGTGAGTGACCGAAAGACCTACTTTTATTCTAGGATGTGTTTGTTGTTTGTTGTTTGTTGTATTCTTATCTGTAATGTGCTTGAGTTTACGGAATGTACCATTTTCAAGGGAGACACTGCCAATTTTTTTTGTGTAAAACCTTTCAAATGGATTGTTTTACACGATATATTTTACAACTAACATATTCATCCTCTTTTGATAATATAGCTCTCCCCTCTTTGACACCATGAATATATGATATTTAAGCCAAAAGTATTGTCACCTTTGTAAATGAATCTGATATAGTAAATCATCGTAATTTAAAATAATAATCATTCTTAATAGCATCATCACAATATTACAGAAAGCTTTTGGAATATTTCCAGTTAACAATGAGGACTTCAAGTAAAAACATATATTAATAGACAAATCAAACTCTCAATAAACTGTATTTTATGTTCTTCCATCGTCATCATCCAACCTACCAATCTAAAGTCATAATTTGATCAAATCAATATTTGTATAGAAGTGACTTAGCAACCTACTTCCCCACATAAGTTCACATGTTCACTCACAATTTAATATAATATATTTTCCCAAACAATTTCAGTTTCCATGAACTGAAATAAAAGTTTAATAGCTCTCTAACATAAATAGCACATCAAATCGAAATATGAATGCATCCCCAGTACTAACCATGATTTTTATTTGGTCAAAACATCATTTACGTAATGAAATCGGCTTGAAAGCCTACTTTTTCAAAATGTATTCATCATTCTCTCATATAAAATTTCCACTGAAAATAAAAATACCTTAAATATATGGACAAATATGAACATCCACATGAGTACAAGCCACGCACAGACAGATCTTCCAATTGCAACTCCATTAATTTTTCTCAATCATTTGTCTCCCCTTCATCGTTCTTAATCTTTCCTTTTCTCCTTGTTGGTATTGGTCCTACTAGGAATGCTAAAACTATTTGCACATAAAAGATAATAGTTCGTGTGTGCATGAAAGTGTGCCAAGTTTATTTCTGACTTCCTTCATAAATGAAGTGGATCCCGAATCGATTTTTGGTTATAATTCAATCTGTTACATGACAAGAAATAGGAAATTTATTCAATAAAATTGGGGAATAAGTTCATTATAGCAATCAAATCAATTATGCTATTACAAGGAAAAAAATAAATATGAAGGGAGTATTAGAAAATCTATTAAAAATATGCTAAATAATTAGGCTAGAAAGATAAAAAAATTCTAGAATTTGTCGAAAGCTTTTTGTATTGAATTTTTTTTGATGATTTATGAGTTGTGTTCCTTCCTCTGATGTTCCATCATCTCTTCTGTTAAAACTACTCCAAGTGATTCTTTTTTATTCCCACGATTATTGTTACTCCCCAACGTGCATCATGAGTTTGACCCAGTTTCTCAAACGACCCAAATTCTTTTAATCTAATGAGCTCTAACTTTTGGTTTTTATTTTGTTTTGGGTTTGCCAGAATTTGGGTCCAACACGAGTATTTAAAATAATTTGTTTTGGGTTTGCCAGAATTTGGATCCAACACATGTTTTTAAAATTCATTGCAATTACTATTAAAATTGCATAAATTGAGACGATGTAAATTTAAAATTCACTTGAATTTTTTCAATCATCTCAAGTCAATAAATTTGAAATTCATTATCTCAAATTCATCCATCCAAACATAACCTGAATCGATTTGATGAAATAGGGAAAGTTAATAAGTTGTATGATCGCTAGTCTTAGTATTAATTAATTAATAAAATATAAAAAATCAAAAGTTTGCGACGAGATACTAGGTTCAAAACTCAATTATAAAAAAAATACTCAAGCTAAAAAAAAATTTAAGTGGGGGTAATTTAATATGTTATAATATAACAAGGAGGAGTTGGGCTAAAATCTCTCTGCCATATCTTTTATTAGGATTCAGTCCCCACATGGATTTTTTTTATACTACAGTCTTGACAAAAATATTTAATTTGTTTTAAGAGTAATGCTAGATATACACCTTGATTTATAGTTTTTCTTATCAATTAGCAAATTATCAGTGATTAACAAGATATTTATTTCTTTTCATAGGTAATTTTGTGTTTGGTAAGTAAAAATGTAAGTTAATGTAAGTCAAGGCGTACTCTATAAGGTGTGCATTCGAAATGATTGCTGTTTTTTTAATGCGGATAGTAGGTTTGGAGTTTTTATTTGCTGAGGTTTGTTTTGGAGGAAGTTGAATGAGAGCAGAAGATTATTCGGACTCTGTTTGTTTAGAATTACTAATCACAATGATAAACTTCCTCTTGATCCTCTTTTTATTTTGAGCAGCTTCTTGTCCCGATTTACTTCTTTGCTACGATAAATTAAGGCACATAAAGTTTAGGTCGAGTGACATTCTTGAGAAGTTTGTTGATATGCACACTCTTCTTCTGAACCATCTCAGAGAGTGACTTGAACATAACATAGGTCCAGTTAACTTGAGTTCCGATATTAGTGACAAAAATCAACCGGACCTTCTTTTGTTTCAATTTGTCAAAGGTTCTCGCCTTTATCAAGATAGATTTTAGAACAATATCGACCAAGACTTGAAATTACATTTTCATCAACTTCTTGAAGCACGATGGAGACAAATCTTCTCCTGAAGCTGAAAAATTCTTCAAAGCAGTAGCCATATCTTCCTTGAGATGGCTGAGAAATCAACAATCCAGTCATGGGAGAGAAAGTGGAAATGAGTAAAGCTTCATCAATAATCAATGTATTGTTGTCATGAGAATAGACAACCTTCCCTTCAGCAAAAATAGAAGCTTTGGCATAGAATTCCAGAAGCGGAGTGGTGTAGATGATTGTTGGAGTTTCCAGAAATTAACAGAGGCCTTATGTCTCCAAGGCTTTGAATATAGCCATAAGGTTGGCATTTCGAACAATGCAGATAGATGGAAAGTAGATTTGGTAAGCACTCAGAGTATATGTATTGGAAATTTCTGTCCATTTGAAGGTTTAAATTTGAAATGATGATTTTAAAATAAATGTATAGTCGTAAGTTACAAACACAAGGACACATGTCAGTATGTTTGCAGTTACTTTAAAATTTTTAAGAAAGACGAGCCGACAGATAGACTAATTACATAAAAGCGCGAGAAAATGTTTTGAAAATTAAAACAGTAGGTTGTCCAAGAGTCGGTTAATGATAAAGCAGCACAAGGTATACATTTGGTATATTATATGATAAGGTCTTCTAAAAAGAGAGAATACCTGAGAAATTCCAGTAATGACACATTTTTAGAAGAAGCAGTGTCTTATCAATATAATAAAATCGGCTTATTGGCGCATACCACAGTGGGGTCTCCGACTGGGGTGAGTATTTAATACAACAAGATCTTATAAAATCTTAGTCATACTAAACAATATTTCCCCTGAAATGATGTTTCAGATAAATCAATGAGACCTAAAACATTGCGTAAATAACAAAACTTAACCTCGGATAATGGTTTGGTAAAGATGTCTGCTACTTGTTGATGAATAGATACATGTTCCAAGCGAATGCTTTTTTTTTTTTTTTGCGCATGATCTCGGATGTCAATATGCTTGGTTCTCAAGTGCGGTACTGGATTGTAAGTGCACTTGTATTGTCGCAGGAGATAGGTGACTCAGAAGTAATGATTCCGTAATCTCTTAATTGTTTCTGAATCCAACGTATTTGAGAGCAACAGTTTCAAGAAGCTAAGTATTCGACTTCTGTAGTAGAGGTGGTAATGGTATGCTTTTGACTAAACCAATAAAATCGACCTATCACCAAGATTTTTACAGAAATCACTAGTACTTTTTCTATATATGAATAGCTCACAATATTAAATGTAGAATCTTTTGGATACCGTAGACCAAAATTCTGAGTACCATTTGAATATTTAAACATATGCTTATCAGCTACATAATGAAATTGCATAGGATCAGACTGAAATATAGCGCAAATGCACACTGCAAACATTATGTCAGGTCTACTAGTAGTAAGATACAATAAATAAACAATTAGACATTGATACATGGATACCTCTACGGAAATTATCTCTTCATATTTATCAAGTTTATTTAAAGAACTCATTGGAGTTGGGGCATGTATCAATGCCAAACATTTTTAGTAGCTCTTTGGTATACTTCATCTGGTTTATGAAAATTCAATATTCGAGTTGTCTAACTTGTAAAAGAATGTTAGTTCTCCCATCATGTTTATTTCAAATTGATCATGCATCATCTTAGCAAATTTTTCAGAAATTTTAAGTCAGTTGACCCATCAACATATATTTGTACTGAGAGTGTTTGCTGATTTTTAACAAGCGCATATATTGTTTTATCAATAGTTCTAATAGTAAATTTATGATTAATAAAAAATAGAGAGAGTGTCATATCATGTCCTTGGTGTCTTTTAATAACATGTAAAGCTTTATGTAATTTAAAAACATGATTTGGAAGGGAATGATCTATGAAACTTGGAGGTTATTTCACATAAACTTCTTCTTGCAGTAGACCATTCAGAAAAGTATTTTTCACATCAATTTGAAATAATTTTAAGTTCTTGAATGCTACAAAGGTTAGAAAGATTCCGATCACTTCAATTCTAGCTATTGGAGCAAATGTTTCATCATAGTCCATTCCTTCTTCTTGTTTGAATCTTTGAACCACTATTCTTGCTTTTATTTTTTTGACTACTGTTCCTTCCTCATTTAACTTGTTTCTGAATAACAATTGGTTCCAATAACTGATTGATGATTTGGTATAGGTATTAGAAGCCATAATTTATTTCTTTTGAATTGGTCGAGCTCTTCTTATACTGCTTCAATCCAGCTTGAATCACTTAGAGCTTCATCAATCTTCCCTGGGTCCATCTGAGAGATGAAGACATCATACATATATTAATTTATCATTTGTCTTATGGTTTTGGGGGGTATTGATGGATTACAAATAACTAGTGAGGGGGGATGGGTCTTGCTGCACTTATAACTAAGTTCTAAAAATATTGCTTCTTGATATGATTGGTCAACAAGCTGTTCTGGAGAACCATGAGTAGGTTTTGAATCTTCTAGGACATGTTTTAGAATCTCATGAGTTTCAATTACTAGTTTCTTCTTGATAACTTCCGATTCTGGATTTTGAGAATCTTTTCCTCTTGGTGTTGTTTCATCTTTTATGTCCATGTCCGGATAAATTATGCCTAATGTGTCTTAGAGATGCCAATGTTTGTCACTTAGAGATGACACCAGGCATGTAAGATGATCAGGTGGACCGATATTCTAGTTAACTTTGTAGGTGTTTCCATCTCTATTACCTTATAAAACACTAGAACCACAAGTATCCTTAATTGTGCATGTGTACTTTTGGAAAGCTAATGAATATGTATTGCCACAAAGTTGACTAATATTCAATAAATTATAACATAAATTTTCTACTATTAGCACACCATAAATAACAATATTTTTGTGAATAATCTTACCCTTACCCATTATTTTACCCTTAGAATTATCACCAAATGTGATTCTTAGACCACTGCAATTGATTATTTTTGAAAGTAGATTAGCTTGACCAGTTGTGTATAATGAGCATCCATTATCTAAACACCAGATTAAACTTTTAATATTAATAAGTTTTTTTTATTTTACCTATATACACATGTTTTATTAATTGGTACCCAACCTATTTGGGTCCAAACTTATTAATCTTTTAGGAACCCATATTTGTACAATCCTATTTGGTTTTGTACTTCGAGTAGCTTCAGAAGTGTATAAAACAAAAGATCAAATATTATTCTTAACAAAATGCAATTCAGGATGTTGTTATCCCATGTTGTTCTTGTTTTTCAGTCTATATCTCTTCTAAACTGGCCTACAATTATAGTATCGGTAGCGTTTGACATTTGTCGAAGATTGTGCTAACGAAATTGATCCTCTACTAGAACCAATGTTCATATGGGTTTTCCTCTCGGGTTCAACATAACCAAGACCAAAATGTCTGTTTTTGTCCATCTGATTTATAGGTTTTTCAACTTGAGCATGAGGTTCATTGTGTTCATATACCATACAAGATTTAACAAAGTGAATATATTTTCATTTGCACATATTCAGTTCCGGCTAAGTACTGATTTCAGAAGTGCTTTCATGCCTACCGAATCCAAGATCATTTTTGTCCCCAGATTGATTTTGTAGCTATTGCGTCTTTTATAATGAAACAGAAGACTTATTCCATGCATTTCCAGTAATGACATCTTCTAATTTTCAATCTGTATTACCTAGTAATCAACATTCACTCGGTCTTTAACTTAATCACCTCGACTTTAAGATCATTGTAACTATCCTCTTGTAAAGAAGTGGGCTTATTGACTTAATCAGTTAAGCTCTAGTTTTCATCTTTGAATTCCTCGAATGATTGAGATACTTTGAGTATTGTTTAGCCAAATCATTCAGTGCCTGAACTAGATCATCACGTGTAAACTCTTCAGAGTTGAAATCAAATACCTCATCAGTAGTCGATGTTGAATCAGTATCTACCATGTGACACTGAATTTCTTTAGCATCACCATCAATAGATTGAATTTCTGAGTCAGAAGATTTAGAACTAGAATCTATCTACTTGCTTTTGCTTAACTCATCAATAATTACTTTTCGATCTTTTTTGTAAAGTCCAAAATGCAATAACGTAATTCAAACTGTATTCAAATATAGGAAAAATGGATAATACTTAATTAAATCATTTTAATTACATTAATTATATGTGGTAGGTATGTTAAAATGTTTAAAATATGGTTTTCTATTAGAATGCATAAAATTGTGCTTTCAAGGGTTATTCAAGACGCCACCGAAGAACAGAGACCGGGGACTGTAAAAGAAAAATATTTTTATTAAATGATTATTTTTAATTATTTTATATATGGTATATTAAATATAAAAATTTCAAAAATGGCGTCTTTTGATATGTTTTTACATGTCGAGTTGTATTTTAAATCGGTAATCGATTTTTTACGAAAACCAAAACTTTTTGGAAGCTCGATTAATATTTTCGAAAACTTTCCTAAATAAATAATTTTCCTACTTTCTAATGGGCCTAATGTGCCTATTGTACTAAGGTTGTTGGGACTATATAGCTGCCATATTATTTATATCAAAAGATGGAGTTTCTTAACCATAAAATACTTCATAACTCACGTTTAAAGCATTAGAAACCTAGGGTTTTCTCTCCCCACCCCCACACGAACACACACCACACGTTTTAAAGCAATTCGTTGATTTGGGAAGAAAAATGCAGCAAGGATCTTCCCCGTCTCTCCGACAACGTCCTTTCACGTATAGAATTGAGTCTTCGTGCATGAATCACGCAAAGACACACCTTATTCCTTCTTTATTCATTGTTCATACCATAGTATGTGTGAATGTACATTTTTGCATGAGAAATATGATACCTTCTTATTTATTTTTGTTTTTATGGATTACACATGGGAAAAACTTGATATTTGTGCATGATTCTTGATGTTTCTTGATGGTATGAAGGGCTGCGAGGTTTCTATGGTTAGGGGGTCGAATTACAGTAGGTTTAATGGTCGTTCGATGCACGTTTAGGGCCGGAATGAGAAAATGGAAAGAAACGAACATGATAGACTCTTGAGGGCTAGGGCACGATTTTTGGAAAGATAATAGAAAAGAGGCTGTGTAGGGGCTATCCAGGAGAGAGGATGGGCTCATGAGAGTTATAGACACGAGCAATGGTGGTACACAGATATCTGGATGGTCCTCGTTCATGGCCATAGGGCTTGGTCCACAGGGGTCCCTAGGGTCGGTTATGGTCTTAGGAAGGTTGTTTAGGGTCTGGTCTTGAACTGACCTCGATTTTTTTTTTCCTAATATCTAAACCATAACTTCTAAATTTCTAAATAAAATAATTTAACATAATCATGAATCCTAATAAATTAACAATTTAAAACTCAAGTGCATAAAATAATTCCTAAATCATCACCTAACCAAAACATCCTAAATTGTTCTTTGAAAAGATCACTAACAATAAAAATAAAGCATAAGAATTCTCTAATAAAAATCATTAACATAAATCTTTAAATCATAAATCTAATAAACTAGTGCGGAAACATAAAGGCCCTCGGGTGTGTCCTGCTGCACTCGATCGACTCAATCGTCACCGCCTCCAAAAATCATCAAATCTTGTATCATACAAACCTAGTGAGTCTAATGACTCAGCACGTTCTAAACATAGATAACAAATAATAAATATACAAGCACATGCATTTAAAAATCCTATTTTTATTTAAAATAGCTTTTGAAAATAAATAAACCATTTTAAAATCATTTAAAAATCATTTAAGCATAATAATATCATAAATCGTAAAAACATTTTAAAATAACTTTTAAGCATAAATAAATCCTCAAAACAAATCATTTAAAAAATAAGCTTTGGGCATAAATAAATCATTTTAAAAATAGCTTTAATCCTCATCATAAATCATATATCATAAAAATCATTTTTATCATAAGCTTTCAATCATATTTCATTTTTGGGTGAAGTTTGATCCTTGAAAGTGACTAGCTTTTATCCTTTGATCGACTGATCAGTCTTCAGCTCCACATGGCCCATGGGGGTGTGCACTAGGCTCCACCGTGGAAATACGTTCGTCGGGGCTCCCTCGGGGGCCTTCTCCCATAGACGGACTCCCTCTGTTGCCTTTTCCCACGTATGGGCTCCCTTTGGGGCCTTCTCCCGTAAATGGGCTCCCTCTAGGGCCTTTTCCCCTCACGTTATCCCCACAAAATCATATCTTTTGTCACAGTCAATTCACATCTCTCAAAATATTTTTCTTTTTCTTTAAAAATAATGAAATAACACAACTTTCCAAAAATAGCATTTTAAACAGTAAAATTTGCACAACTTTACCAAAAATCATAAAATAACATATTATAATCAAAATAATCATTTTAAACCATAAACTATCATTTAACATGCGTTATGATCCTTCGGGACGCTGCCAAGCGTTTTCCTATTTTCCTAAGTGTAAAAAGACCGTTTTGCCCCTGGACGTAAAAATTCTAGAATTTATCTTTTTCTCACTTTTAATGACATGGGATTATTCTAAATAATTATTTAAGCTTACAAAAATTTTCTCATATTTTTATTTGGCTTAAATCGATTACTTTTAAATTAATCTTTAAATATAACATATTAATGCATTTTAATCCCGAATTAAACCAAACCTTATTATAAAATTCCCAATTTAAAAACTTAGACTTTTAATAATTATTTAAGCTTAAACCTAATTTTTCATAATTTTATAAAGCTTAAAACTAGGTGTTTCAATTAATTAGTTAATAAACGTTTCGAGCGACGATTAACTCCCGGAAAATTCCAAAACTCGTTATTTTGATCCCAAATTTTAAACATAACATTTTTAGTATTTATTATACCTTTCCAAGTCATGAGCCACACCCGTGGACCCATGGATTCAATTTTAGCTTTATTATTTTCGAAATTGACACATATACGATCAACCCGAGCCATCTCCCAAAATACTCGAGCCACGCCCGAGCCACCTTGAGCCAAACCCTAGACAACCCATCTAGGAACCCTACTGACCAGCCCCAAGCCCATGAACCAGCCTCTGGCTCACGACAAATCCCCTGCACCCTGAACACAAGTGCATGCGTGTGTGCGTGTGAAGTCTCCTAGGTGCACTAGGATTCCTTACCCTTCTAGGAACCTTACAGCTCCTGAACCATCAACCAGAACTGACCCTTACCGAGCCTACACCACGCTCAGACTCTACCCAGACCAGCCCTGCAACTTGAACTCACGCACAAACCAATTCAAGTAAACAGAAGCTACTCGATCGCATGGTTGCCACTCAAGCTACAAGACTCCCAGCCACCCTAGGACTCCTCTAGCCACTTAACCAGCGATCACCTCGGACCATCACCGACCCTGGACCATGCCCAGCCCCAGCCTAAGCCTAGCCCAGTCCCTGAACTCAAGCAGCGAACTCCTTGAATCAGGAACAAGCTGCGCGCCTCTAGCTCTTCAACGGGAGTGCTTCTTCATCTCGCGTGGGTCTCCTCGTCTGAGCCACCACCGAGCCCTGTCCCTTCCTACCCCTTTCTGAACCATCCTAGAGTACCGACCACCCCACCTAGCCCAGCCCCTACCAAGCCGCAGCCCCCCCTCGTGCAGTAGACATGCGTGAGCATGCATGGGAGGAGTCCTACTTCGGGTGGACTCCTTCCACAGCCTAGAACTCGAACCATAGCCGCCCTAGGACCCTACCTAGCCTTCAAACCTGACCCTGGACAAGCCCCCAACCAGACCCTTGCCAGACCCATGCCCCATGCAAAGGAACCGAACCACTTGTGTTTTGCACGACCATGAAACTTACGGCCCTCTTCTCCCCTATTTTTTTTCTTTCACGGTTGTTCCAGCCTATTTCCTTCTATCAATTTATCATGTTTTAATCATAATCAATCATATTTTACCATGTATTGGCAGCGTGTCCGTTGGAATCAAAAACGATTTCAAAACAAGCGTAAAATCGTAAAAACGTCGAAAATACGTATCATACTGTTAAATAATCGAATACCTATTTTATTCAAGCATAAACCATTAAAACACACATATTATGATTTGTATGATATTTTACAAGGGTTTAAGAAACGTGCCTTTGCGTTTATAACGCTCGAATTTTCAATCGTCGGCGAGGAAGGACGAACGGGCGACGAAAAACACAAGCTTTCTTCTCCTTATTTTTTTTAAAATTATTGTGTGTGCTTGTGGGTGTTTCACGGCTGATTGAAGGTGTATTGTGAGGTTTTGAAGACCTAATACACTTATTTATAATTTAATTAACATACAAATGGGCTTTGGTTTTGGGCTTGTATGCTTAAGGGTAATTGAGCCTACTTAATTAATTAAATTGGGTCCAATAATATTTAATTAATTAAATAATAAAATTTTATAAAATAAGTTTCCATAAAATAATATTTTTGATCTTTTAAAACTCCTTGTTTGCCCAAAACCGGTTTTTCGGGAAAAAAATCGAGCTCGACTCGTAAAATAATTCAAACTCCAACATTTTTAAAAAATTTAAATCATTTTTAATCATATTAAGAAGCATTGCCACTATTTAAATAAAAATACATATTCTTGTCTTGGTCGTCCCCGGTCTCCTTTCCCTGCCTATTATCGAATATTCGAGTAAAATCCTTAATTTCATGAAAACATGTCACATAATCATTTGATCATGCAAATCATACATTTAATTATATTATAAATATCATGCTAGTATTTAAAATCAATTAAATAAAACAATTAAGTAATTAAAATAATTTTGCATGCATGTGGTTTACGTAGGTTGGTTTTTCGGACGTTACAATTCTCCCCCCCTTAAATTGAATTTCGTCCTCGAAATTTTCTTTGACTTGATGATTGCAAATCTTAGATTTCTATATCCATCTCAAACTTAACATCTAACTTAAATCTTACTCCTCAATTCGGTCCTCAAAATCTTGAAAATCATAATACTAACCCAAAAATTTTCCATAAGTCGACTCCTAAATCCAGTTCAAGTAGTGCATGCACCCTATTCTTCTAAGTTCTTCAATATCCCAAACAAATTCCATAACCCAATTTAACATTTCATGCAAGAAAAGCATCGAAAAAATGTTAAACAACTAGGTTACCTCGAAATCAGTGTAGTGTCTCATCCTTTGCAGCTTGCATCACGTAGACCCTTCCAGTAGTAGGTTGCTTGAACTTTGGGCAATCCACAACCTTGTGTCCCAAATCTCCGCATTTGAAGCACTTGTAAGTGCCCCACATGCACTTGCCATGATGATGACGATTGCACTCCTTGCAAAGTGGTTTCTCATCAGCCTTCGGAATGTTCCCTTTAGGTGGTTGTCCTTGTGGTTTTGGTGGTTCTTGTTGCTTTGGTGGTCCCGTGTGAGGCTTCTTGTTGTTCTGATTGGCTTGCTGAGCACGATTCCTCTTTCGTTGCATCTCCCAATCAATATCTTTGAGTGACTACTCGGCTCTAAAAGCTCTGGAAACGGCAGTAGTATAATCAGTAGGATCGCCAAGCATCACATCACGTCGGATAGTCGGCCTCAAACCATCTAGAAAGTGTCGTAATTTCTCCGCTGCATCATTGGCAATTAAGGGCACAAAGTGACAGCCCCTATCAAACTTCTGCACAAATTCGGGAACAGACCAATCTCCTTGACGGAGACTCATAAAATCTCTCTTAAGCCTAGAACGAACATCGGATGTGAAGTTGAAACGTCTGCCCTTTTTATCGCTTAGGAGTACTAGAATTTTTTTTTTTTTTAAAAAAAAAACCTCACATAGCATTCGGCCGAACCATAAAATTTCATAAAATATTTTTGACATCATTTTAAAATAAACAACCAACTAACATTTTTCTAAATTTAAAAATAACATTAGAAAAGTATAGCCCATACTATAACCTCTCAAAAACCACTCATAATCATGATAAAAGTAATAAAATCTTTTCACATAAATCATAACATATATGCGGAAACTAGCGTCGGTCCTCGGGTCATGTGCACCTTCAGTCCAGTCAGATCAACCGTCAAGACCTCCATTAGCATTATCATGATAACCTGCATCCATCACACCTAGTGAGTCTAAAGACTCAACACACCATAATCTTTATAACAAATAATACATATAAAACCACATGCAACAGTGAAAATTACTTGTACTTAAAATATCGTTTTCATGAAGATGCATAAACTTTAAACATGAACATTTTCTTAAACATTTTCTTGATGCATAAACTTTAATTAAAACGTTTTCATGATATGCAAAACATAAACCTTAACTTTTTCCTTTTCCTCAACATGACATGACATAAAACCCTTTTCATGATCATAAACATTTTTCCTTTTCCTTTTCCTTTGTTGAATTCAGATCGTTAATTGTGACTTTCCTCACATGACATGATCGATGGATCCATCTAAATATAACCACAGTACTGGGCGGCGGGGACATCAGCGACGCTCTCACCGGTCAACTGAGCCTTGGCCTAACATGATCGAATAGAAATACGATCGTCGGGGCTCCCTCTGGGGCCTTCTCCC
>NC_133321.1:11864928-11890935 GCF_012295235.1 Primulina huaijiensis
AAAATAATCATTTTAAACCATAAACTATCATTTAACATGCGTTATGATCCTTCGGGACGCTGCCAAGCGTTTTCCTATTTTCCTAAGTGTAAAAAGACCGTTTTGCCCCTGGACGTAAAAATTCTAGAATTTATCTTTTTCTCACTTTTAATGACATGGGATTATTCTAAATAATTATTTAAGCTTACAAAAATTTTCTCATATTTTTATTTGGCTTAAATCGATTACTTTTAAATTAATCTTTAAATATAACATATTAATGCATTTTAATCCCGAATTAAACCAAACCTTATTATAAAATTCCCAATTTAAAAACTTAGACTTTTAATAATTATTTAAGCTTAAACCTAATTTTTCATAATTTTATAAAGCTTAAAACTAGGTGTTTCAATTAATTAGTTAATAAACGTTTCGAGCGACGATTAACTCCCGGAAAATTCCAAAACTCGTTATTTTGATCCCAAATTTTAAACATAACATTTTTAGTATTTATTATACCTTTCCAAGTCATGAGCCACACCCGTGGACCCATGGATTCAATTTTAGCTTTATTATTTTCGAAATTGACACATATACGATCAACCCGAGCCATCTCCCAAAATACTCGAGCCACGCCCGAGCCACCTTGAGCCAAACCCTAGACAACCCATCTAGGAACCTTACTGACCAGCCCCAAGCCCATGAACCAGCCTCTGGCTCACGACAAATCCCCTGCACCCTGAACACAAGTGCATGCGTGTGTGCGTGTGAAGTCTCCTAGGTGCACTAGGATTCCTTACCCTTCTAGGAACCTTACAGCTCCTGAACCATCAACCAGAACTGACCCTTACCGAGCCTACACCACGCTCAGACTCTACCCAGACCAGCCCTGCAACTTGAACTCACGCACAAACCAATTGAAGTAAACAGAAGCTACTCGATCGCATGGTTGCCACTCACGCTACAAGACTCCCAGCCACCCTAGGACTCCTCTAGCCACTTAACCAGCGATCACCTCGGACCATCACCGACCTTGGACCATGCCCAGCCCCAGCCTAAGCCTAGCCCAGCCCCTGAACTCAAGCAGCGAACTCCTTGAATCAGGAACAAGCTGCGCGCCTCTAGCTCTTCAACGGGAGTGCTTCTTCATCTTGCGTGGGTCTCCTCGTCTGAGCCACCACCTAGCCCAGCCCCTACCAAGCCGCAGCCCCCCCTCGTGCAGTAGACATGCGTGAGCATGCATGGGAGGAGTCCCACTTTGGGTGGACTCCTTCCACAGCCTAGAACTCGAACCATAGCCGCCCTAGGACCCTACCTAGCCTTCAAACCTGACCCTGGACAAGCCCCCAACCAGACCCTGGCCAGACCCGTGCCCCATGCAAAGGAACCGAACCACTTGTGTTTTGCACCACCATGAAACCTACGGCCCTCTTCTCCCCCTTTTTTTTTCTTTCACGGTTGTCCCAGCCTATTTCCTTCTATCAATTTATCATGTTTTAATCATAATCAATCATATTTTACCATGTATTGGCAGAGTGTCCGTTGGAATCAAAAATGATTTCAAAACAAGCGTAAAATCGTAAAAACGTCGAAAATACGTATCATACCGTTAAATGATCGAATACCTATTTTATTCAATCATAAACAATTAAAACACACATATTATGATTTGTATGATGTTTTAAAAGGGTTTAAGAAACGTGCCTTTGCGTTTATAACGCTCGAATTTTCAATCGTCGGCAAGGAAGGACGAACGGGCGACGAAGAACACAAGCTTTCTTCTCCTTATTTTTTTGAAAATTATTGTGTGTGCTTGTGGGTGTTTCACGGCTGATTGAAAGTGTATTGTGAGGTTTTGAAGACCTAATACACTTATTTATAATTTAATTAACATACAAATGGGCTTTGGTTTTGGGCTTGTATGCTTAAGGGTAATTGGTCCTACTTAATTAATTAAATTGGGTCCAATAATACTTAATTAATTAAATAATAAAAGTTTATAAAATAATTTTCCATAAAATAATATTTTTGATCTTTTAAAACTCCTTGTTTGCCCAAAACCGGTTTCCCGGGAAAAAAATCAAGCTCGACTCGTAAAATAATTCGAACTCCAACATTTTTAGAAAATTTAAATCATTTTTAATCATATTAAGAAGCATTGCCACTATTTAAATAAAAATACATATTCTTGTCTTGGTCGTCCCCGGTCTCCTTTCCCTGCCTATTATCGAATATTCGGGTAAAACCCTTAATTTCATGAAAACATGTCACATAATCATTTAATCATGCAAATCATACATTTAATTATATTATAAATATCATGCTAGTATTTAAAATAAATTAAATAAAACAATTCAGTAATTAAAATAATTTTGCATGCATGTGGTTTACGTAGGTTGGTTTTTCGGACATACAGATCTCGTCGGTTAGGGGCTAGGATCGAAGAAACTTGGGAATTGTTTGAAGCTAAGGTTTGGAAGAATTGCGCAAAAATTTTCAGGAGGCTAGGCGGTTTCAAAGGTTTTAGATGGCTTGATTTGGGTTGAAAAAGGGTTGGTTAGGTGTTAATAAGCTATGGTGAAAGTTTGGTAAAGTTTAGTGGAGATTCGGGTTAAAATCGAAACTTCAGTTCAAGTTTAAAAACGAATTACGAATTTAGTCGAGGATCCTAAGTTTACGTCTAAGAAATGGTTATGGGTGTGTTTTAAGGTGTTATGATAAGTTTGGATGGATTCGGATCGAAGTTTTAAGGTCTAGGGGTAAAATGAGAAAGTTAGGGTTTCAGGGGCAAAACAGTCATTTTACACTGAAAAATGTTAGGAGTCCTGATAGTGTCCTGAAAGCTGTAATGAACATTAAAATTTTTATTTTGAAATAATATGGAATTTTATGATGAAAAATGTTAAATGCTAAAAAACGTGTTGCGTGCTTGGTTTAAAAAAAATGATATCTATGCATGTATTTTTATAAAAGCGATGAAACTGTTTTGAATGAAGTGATAATTGTGACGGTAAGAAAATGGGGATTCGTGAGGACTAAGCCCATGTGGAACCCGTTTACGGGACTAAGCCCCGTGGGAACCCAATACCGAATTTCCATAGGCCAAGGCCCAGTAACGAAAAAGTGGTTGTTGGTATCCCTGTCAACTATAGACCAAGGCACAGAAATGAAAAGTGGTTACTGTTGCNAAGAAAAAGTATAAGTTAATGCATGTCATGAAAAAGCCATTTTTAATTAAAAGTATTTTCGCTGTTGCATATGAATGTATACGTATTACTTGTTACTATGGTTAAAGCTTGCTGAGTCAATAGACTCACTAGGTGTGAATGATGCAGGTGACGATTTTACTGTTGAGACAGGAAGGTTGGATGACTGAACTGGCTAAGTGGATGGTGCACTAACCCGATGACCTTTGCTAGTTTTTCTGCACAGTTAGGCTTTTACATTACCTTAAAGATTTTTGATGACTTTTGGAAGTAAGAGTGGTTTTTGAGAGGATTTATGAAGTTCAAATTGTTTTTGAAAAATGCTAGTTTTAGTTTTGATTGGATGTTTACGATTGTACGATTTTAATGTAGTCATGAGTTTTGAGTAAAATAAATGTTGAGTTTATTTTAATGGTGCATAAAACATTGTATTTATGCATGTGTTCGACCGAAGCCTAAGGATTTTAGGAAAAAAAATTCTTGTACATTTTAAAGAAAACGAGTTGGAGACGTTTCATTTTCAGTCGAGTTTATGTTTTTCTTCTTGTAACATCTTTCTTGGGCTTACGACAATTTGCAATAAAATAACCCGTATTCTCACAGTTGAAACAGGCCATGTCACCATATGGTTAATCCTTTTTGAAATTCCTATTGTGATCCTGATAGGTTATATGGCTCTTCTTCATAAATCTTGTATATTTCTTGACAAATAATGATATGGCATCGATGCTAATTTGTTAAGCAGTCATTTCAGACATTGTTTCAGCAGCAACAGTAGTTTTGACATTTGGAACTGCATCAATAACAGTAAGAGATTTAGTTGGTTGACTTGACAAAGGCTCTTCACCACTTGTTACTTCCAGTTCAAATTCATAGGCCTTCAAATCCGCAAACATGTTATGGAGTTCTAGTTTGATCAAATCATTTGATCTTCTCATTGTCATGGTTTTAACATTTCATTGTATGGGCAGTGCTATCATAATCTTGAGGGCAATTTCTCTATTGTTATACTCCTTGCCAAGAGCTGCCAATTCGTTGCTAATGCTACTGAATCTTTAATCAAAATCATTTAAAGATTCTTCAATATTCATTTTAACATTCTCAAGCTTCTGCATTATTACACAAAGTTTATTTTCCTTTATCTGGTTATTTCAATCACATATCTGGATCAACTTCTCTCACAGTTCTTTTGTAGAAGAACACATCCTTATTTCACTGAAAATATTCTTATCAAGGGTTTTATATAGAATATCATTGGATATATTATCAAGGTTTGCTTTCTTTTTATTTTCGTTGGTCCACCCGCTTTTGTGTTTTTCCAACATTTATGGTGTACCTTCTGCTACAGCCACTGTTGGATTGGATTTCATGATTTAATGGGACCATCAGTGATGACATGCCACATGTCATCATCATTTAGTGCAAGATGAGTTTTCATTTTTATTTTCCAATCATCGAATTTTTCTTTTGAGAATATGAGAATCTTCCTGAAAGATGCCATAGATATTTGCTGTAGATGTTTTAGAATGAGATAAACCCTCTATGATACCACTTGTTAGGATCGGTGAAGTGTTTAGAAGATGGGTTGAATAAATAATTCAAACTTCAAATTCTTCTTTTTTTGAAAAGTGTGCTTCTGAAATGTTTTAAGAAATCATAAGCTGATCTCGTTCTTTGAAAGTGTAGCAGAATACTTTGAAAAATGCGCAATCAGTCCATAACACGTTAATGAAACTTAAAGCAGTAGAAGACAGAAAGAAACAAGATTTTTTTCTGGAAGTTCGAAAGACAAACCCTTGCGTCTCCCCTTATTATGTTTCCAGAAGGTATTACTAGAAGACTTTGATTGGTACACACTTGTACAAACCGACTTCATCTGGTCTTATTTTTGCCTAATAAAACTCCTAGTATTAGAACTCAAAAATTTAAGAGATTTAATTTTAAGAAAGACTTTCCACATGTTACAAATGTTTTACACTTTACAATAATTTGAACAATGAAGAAGTTTGAAATAGCTCAAATGATCTTATGAATCTGATAAAGCTTTAAGTGTGCTAGTTTTTTTGATTCTTTGAAAAGCTTGAGTTTTTTAAAAGATTATTCACAGTAAATTCCAAGTTCGAGAGTTTGAGAGCTATTTTTTGAATCCTTGAGACGCATTTATGTAGTTGATCTTTTAACATTCAAGTAAGAACGTTTCTTTTACCCATTGAGAGTACCTGAATACAATAATAGACTTTTTTAAAGAAAATAATGAAGGATCTTGTACGTTTAATTTAATGACATTAAATGAAGTGTAATTTTTATAGAACAAACACATTAAATAAAGACATTCTACGATAGATAGTACACAAAAATGGATAACATCAATATCTTATTAAGGATTACATGATTTGATGTTAGTCTCTCATGTTACCATAAGATAGTAGCACAAAGTCTATTGTTTCTAGCTATAAAATGTTGTAATCTAGATTCGCTGATCTTTGATTTTGACTACCTACTAGAGTTTCTCTTTAGTGAGTGTTCTGGTTTTTCTTAGCCATCAAATGAGCAGAACCCTATATTTTTTGTTTTTCTTAAGCAGTACGTCAACTAAAGTTATGGTTTTAAGGAGTACGCCGCCACTGCTAAAAATGTCCTAACAATAAGTTCGAAAATTGGAGCTCAAATTCACGAAAAAATTAGCCAAGTTTGCAAGTTCAAAGTCCATGAAAGATATTTTTTCATTAAATGGCTGATTTATTTAAGGAAGTTAGCTGACAGACTTCTTTGCTTAATTATTTTCAAAAGAAGTAGCTGCTAAATTGCATTAACGAAAACATATTTATTGCTCATTTTTTTGGTTAGAAAAGAATAAAATAGTGGGTTGGTCTCCTAAATTCAATACAATTATTTTTCTATCATCGGATTATTGTATGCAAATTTTTTTTTATCTTTTAAAATTTTTCTATGCTATTTTTTTGTTTTTGTTTGGGATTTGTTAGCTTCTATGTATTGTATATATAATGTCGACCAAGTGGCTGCGGTCAACAAAGGTAGGTGGAAGCATTTGAATTGCAGACTTTGAAGCAAAAGAGAAAACGCGTTTTCATACGGACAAGGGGCTCTATAAATAGAGATCTCCTTTCATTTTGAAATCATCCATTTTTCGAATTTTCTCTCATCTTATAAGCATTTGAGTGCTTAGTTCTATAATATTTGTGAGGTGTTTGTTCTCCTGTATTAAGAGAGTAAGTGTTCTCTTTGAAAACACAGTGAGTGAGTTCTACACCGTAAAATATTATAGTGAAATTCTTTTCATCTTGCCCGTAGTTTTTACCCTAATAATTTTTAGGGTTTTTTCACGTAAATCTCGGTGTCCAATTTATTCTTTATTTTCATATTTATTATCTCAAATTACTGCACGTGGGACCAACAAGTGGTATCAGAGACTTGGTTTAAGATTTTTTAAAATTCTGAGTATGCTCTGTGGTTGCTGCCTAGACTGATCTTCCACATCAGAAAAGATTCTTTGAGAATTTTCTTATTAAGGCGGGATTATTTTATTCAGTCTACTAAATTGTTAATGGCGGGTAAGTACGAGATAGCAAAGTTCAACGGAAGCAATTTTATGCTGTGGAAAATAAATATGCAAGCAGTTTTAAGAAAGGAAAATTGCTTGGCTGCTATTGGAGATAGACAGGTGGAAATTACGGACGATGGAAAGTGGAATGAGATGAATGATAATTTTGTTGGCAATTTACACTTGGCTATAATAGACGAAGTATTGTCAAGTATCTCTGAGATAAAAACAGCAAAAGTTATCTGGGATACTCTGACAAAGATGTAAGAGGTGAAGTATTTACACAACATGATTTTCCTAAAGAAAAGGCTTTATACACTTCGGATGGCGGAATCCTTATCGATGACCGACCATATCAACACACTAAATATTCTATTTTTCCAACTCACTTCCATGGGGCATAAAATAGGGAAAAATGAACGTCCGGAGCTTCTACTTCAAAGTCTACTAGATTCATATGATTAACTTATCATAAACATAACCAACAATATTCTTATGGGCTTTCTAAGATTCGACGATGTCTTAACTACGGTTCTCGGAGAAGAAAGTCGATGCAATAATAAGGAAGATAGGTTGATAGCCTCGAAGCAAGCTGCGGCTTTACCGATGATAAGAAGAAGATTTATGGACCGTGATGCCAGTAGGAGCCAAAGACGAGGTAGATCTAAGTCGAGAAGTAAGAAGAAAAATATTTACTGCTTTAAATGTGGCGGTAAAGGGCACTTCAAAAAATAGTGTACGAGTATCGACAAGAGTTCTCAAGGAAATGTGGCCAGTACTTCAGGCAGTGGTGAAATATTATTCAGCGAAGCGGCAATAGTTGCAGAAGGCATGCACAAATTTTGTGACACATGAATTTCGGATTCAGGAGCGACGTGGCACATGATGTCTCGGAGAGAATGGTTTAATCATTATGAACCAGTCTCAAGAAGATCTGTATTCATGGGAAATGATCATGCCTTGAAAATTGCTGGGGTCGGTACTATCAAAATTAAAATGTTTGATGATACCATTCGCACCATACAGGAGGTACGGCATGTGAAGGGACTGAAAAAAAATCGTTTGTCCTTGGGAAAATTGGCTGAAATCTGGTGCAAAACACGTATTGAGAACATGGTCATGAAAATTGTGAAGGGTGCGCTTGTAGTTATGAAGGCGGAAAAAGTTGCTGCAAATCTGTATGTTTTTTTGGGAGAAACACAGAAAGAGGCAGAACTATTTGTTGCATAAATTGGCTCAGGAGAAGAATTAACAATGTTATGGCATAGAAAGCTCGAGTATATGTCAGAACGGGGGTTGAAAATTCTCTCAGAACAGAAGCTGCTGCCGGGACTTACAAAAGTGTCACTACCCTTTTGTGAGCATTGTAATACCAGTAAACAATACAGATTAAAGTTTGGCACTTATACTGTCAGGAGCAAAAGTATATTGGAGCTGATTCATTCATATGTTTGGAAAGCACCAGTTGTATCCCTAGGAGGAGCGGGATATTTTGTTTCATTTATTGATGATTTCTCTAGAAGATGTTGGGTGTATCCAATCAAGAAGAAATCAGATGTTTTCCAAGTCTTCAAAGATTTCAAAGCGCAGGTTGAACTTGATTTTTAAAAGAAAGTCAAGTGTTTGAGGACTGACAATGGAGGAGAATATACCCGTGACGAGTTTGATGCATTTTGTCAACATTAGGGCATCAAAAAACAATTCACGACGACTTACACACCTCAACAGAATGGAGTAGCGGAGCGGATGAACAGGACTTTGTTGGATCGAACAAGAGCTATGTTGAAGACTGCGGGTCTAGACAAATCATTTTGGGCGGAAGTAGTCAAAACAGCTTGTTATATTATCAATCGTTCTCCTTCATTGGCGATTGATCTGAAGACTCCGATGGAGATGTAGACTGGGAAGCCGACAGATTATTCTCATTCGCATAGATTTGGAAGTCATGTGTACGTTCTGTACAATGAGCAAGAAAGATCGAAGTTGGATTCGAAATCCAGAAAATGTATCTTCTTGGGATATGCTGATGGAGTAAAGGGGTTCCGCTTGTGGGATCCTATTGTTCACAAGCTTGTCATCAGCAAATATGTTATCTTCGAGGAAGATAAAGCAAAGGGAGACAAAGACACACCAAATTCAGAAACTACTATTTTTCAGGTGGAAAATAAGACGGACGAAGGTCAAGTTTCTTGTGAAGCAGTACCATAGCACGAAGAACAAGAACATGTTGAGTATGAGGTTTCTAATATGAGGCAATCAACTCGAGACAGAATACCACCAGTTTGGATTTCAGATTATGTCACTGAAAGCAATATTGCATATTGTCTATTATCAGAGGATGGTGAACCGTCGAGTTTCCACGAGGCTACTCAAAGCTCGTATATATCCTTGTGGATGATAGCAATGCAGGAAGAATTGGAGCATTAGATAAGAATAAAACTTGGGATCTTGTTACACTACCACGAGGAAGGAAAGCCATTGGGAACAGATAGGTCTATAAGATCAAGCGTGATAGCAAGAATCAAGTGGAGCGGTATCGTGCTAAATTGGTGGTAAAAGAGTATGCTCAGAAAGAAGGCATTGACTTCAATGAAATATTTTCTCTTGTGGTTTGGCTTACAATATTCAGAGTAGTGTTGGCATGATGTGTGGTGTTTGACCTACATCTAGAACAGCTAGATGTGAAAACAGTATTTTTTCATGGAGATCTTGAAGAAGAAATCTATATGCTTCAGCCAGAAGGTTTTGCGGAAAAAGGCAAAGAGAACTTGGTTTGCACGTTGAACAAATCTCAGTACGGTACGGTATCAAACAGGCTCCAAGGTGTTGGTACAAGAGATTTGATTCCTATATCATGAGCCTTGGATACAACAGACTGGGTGCAGATCTTTGTACGTATTTCAAGAGGTCTGGTGATGATTATATTATTTTGTTGTTGTATGTGGACGACATGTTGGTAGCAGGCCCCAACAAAGATCAGGTCCAAGAATTGAAGGCACAGTTGTCTATAGAATTTGATATGAAGGACTTGGGACCAGCAAACAAGATTCTAGGGATGCAAGTTCACCGAGACGGAAGTAACAGAAAGATTTGGCTTTCCTAGAAAAATTACTTGAAGAAAGTCTTACAACGCTTCAACATGCAAGATAGTAAGTCAATTTAGACCCCTCTTCCTGTTAACTTGAAGTTATCCTCCGAGATGTGTCCTAACAGTGAAGCAGAGAGGATGAAGATGTCTCGAGTACCATATGCATCAGCAGTGGGAAGTTTGATGTTTGCTATGAACTGTACAAGACCGGACATTGCTCAAGTAGTGGGAGCAATTAGTCAGTATATGGCGAATCCTAGACGAGAGCATTGGAACACTGTCAAGAGGATCTTTAGATACGTTAAGGGTACCTCAAAATGCTTCATTATGTTATGGAGGATCAGATTTTACACTCAGGGGCTATGTCGATTCAGATAAGAGTAAATCTAATACTAGTTATTTTTTACACTTGCAGGAGGAACAGTAAGCTAGGTTTCAAAACTACAAACAGTTGTGGCGTTATCTACGACGGAAGCAGAATATATGGCAGCTACTCAAGCTTGCAAGGAGGCAATATGGATTAAAAGGTTATTGGAGGAAATCGGACACAAACAAGAGAATGTTCCTTTGTTTTGTGACAGTCAGAGTGCCTTCACATCGCAAAGAATCCAGCCTTTCATTCCAGGACTAAACACTTTGGAGTTCAATTTCACTTTGTTCGAGAAGTAGTAGAAGAAAGAAGTGTAGATATGCAGAAGATTCATACAAAAAATAATATAGCTGATTTTCTGATCAAGCCAGTAAACACTGATAAGTTTGAGTGGTGTAGATCTTCAAGTAGTCTAGCAGAAACGTAAGCAGCATGGAATGACAAGATTGAAAGGATGTGTGAAGATGTGTTTGATTCTCAATCAAATCTCCCAGTAGGAGAAATGTCGGCCAAGTGGCCGCAGTCAACAAAGGTAGGTGGAAGCATTTGAATTGCAGACTTTGAAGTAGAGGAGAAAACGCGTTTTTATACGCGTTTTCACACGGAATTGCAGACTTTTAGAGTTCCCCCTTCATTCTGAAATCATCCTTTCTTCGAGTTTTTCTCTCATCTTATAAGCATTTGAGTGCTTAGTTCTATAATATTTGTGATGTGTTTGTTCTCCTGTATTAAGAGAGTGTGTGTTCTCTTTGAAAACATAGTGAGTGAGTTGTACACCGTAAAATATTATAGTGAAATTCTTTTCATATTGCCCGTGATTTTTACCCTAATAATTTTTAGGGGTTTTCCACGTAAATCTCGGTGTACAATTTATTCTTTATTTTCATATTTATTATCTCAAATTACTGCACGTGGGACCAACATATAATTATTTCACTTCAATGTTTTTGGTACATACCATGTTTTTAGAAATGCCTCTTTGGGTTAATTCTTAGGAAAAAACTCGAATTGTTAATGAAAAAGAACATTCACACTGGTTTTTATTATTATTATTATTTTAATCTTGAAAGGCCATTGAAGATCGACCTACAAAATGTGCTGGGTTTATTGGTCTGAGGCATTTTTTTTTTATTCTAATGTTATTGTGACTATCAAACTTCACAAAAATCCATGAAATATGATAGTTGATTCATCATATTCAATACTATATTTAAATAAAAGAAATTTTATGTCATTAGTTATGAAAATGTCTCACGTAAAATTTTCATGAGAAAATGAGTATCAAACATAACAAAATCGGTGTATCTCTACCAAATTATTCACTTAATTCATCATAACCGATATTGTCTAATATTAAATAATTTTGGAATAATAATATCAAATGATGTATATTGACATCAAAATCAGGTGGTTTTTATTGAGTGAAGCATATTTAATGGATATAATATGATTTATTGCTATAAAACTATTGAATTTAAGTCCTATAATGTGTATGGTGATTGGATTGACATTTTAATGAACTTCAGATTACTATTGTTATGCATATTGTTTCAAGTTCATTTATCTTCGTCTGAAAATTGATCATCATCATAGATTTAGTAGGGTGTATTCAATGTAGAGATTTAATGACTTTCAATGACTTTTTTTAAATGATAGATTTCTGTGGATTTGGTAGATTTTTATTGACTCTTGTAGAATATCAAAGATTTGTAAACATAATTACATGGACTTTTTAGACTTTTTGCAAGATTTTGATAGATATTTGCAAATATATAGTTTCTTTGAACTATTAATTATTTAACATAAATAACATCTTCACTTTGAAATAAATTTACTTATTTAAAAAGTAAATATGTTTAATATATGAAAAAAATCACAATTCAATTTAACAAAATCAAAATTTCAATCCCCATGTCTATTCAACATGCATAATGTAGTGCCCAAATTCTGTACACGTATAACCCATGCATTTATTTAATTATTAAATCATTTAATTAATTTTAAAGTGAGTCCTAGTAGTGCATGATTTATTTAAATACATTATTTTAAATTATTCATGTTTATGTGATGCACGTTAAAATACTTTTCGAGTTTCATGTTTCAGGCGATTATTCGATGCGGGAGCGAGGAAGAGACCGGTGACGATTTTGGCAATTTAAAATGTGTTATTTATTTTAAGTTGAAGATGTGGCTTTTTTAAATAATTTATTCAGTTTAGTATTTTAAAAGTCTAGTTTATTGATTTTAGTGATTTTAGAATCTTAAAACTTTTAAAGTCTAGCACTGATGCATATCATTTTTTTTATTAAGGGAATTTAATGAAGTTAGTCTTTGACTAAGATTTTTCTTTTAGCATTTTATTTGCATTGTGATTAGCAACTTTTAATTAGCCTTATTAACTCCTAATTAAACAATATTCCCTTTTTATTATATTAATATACACAACACACACACATATATCCCACAATACACACACATACACATCTATTCATTCATACTTTTTTGAGAAGAAACCTAGGGTTCATATCAATACAGCAGCCGCCCCTTTTCTCTCAAATTCCAGCAAGGTTTTGTTGTGTTTTCTTCAAAGAAAATCGAGCCACCATCGTCCCGGATCAAACCTCGCTTCCTTCCCGCTTCGGTATCGTCGTCACGGTATTTCTAATTATCAAAAGGCACGTATATTCTGTTATTTCTGCATCGATCTTGTCGTAGTATGCGTTGTGTTGTTATTTATGTGTAAAATATATGTGTGACATGTAGAAGTTTGAGCAATCATGTTTAGATAAATTTTGAAACGATTTTGGATCACAAATTTTACGTTTTTGCTGTCAATTCAAATACTCAGATTTTTCAGTCGCTTTTCTGGAAAAACTTTCAACGCAAAAATTGTAGAACTTTTTGATACCTTTGACTTGATATAAAATTTGAGTTATTTGGATAAACATTGAGTGAGTTATGGTGTTTTTCGTGGGACTTCTCAAACTGCATTTTCAGAAAATTACGATGTTGATGCGTTCTTGAAGTTTATTTGTTGCGGGCTTCGTTGGGAATCAACAGGTGATCGTTGTTGCGTCTAGGTATGTTTAGTTTGATGTTTGGATGATTTTTGGTGTCTCTTTTCGTGTCGTTAGGCACCAAGTTGAATCAAGAGTCGAGGAAGAAAATGGTGTCGAACTTCGAGTCGTGTCGTTAGTTGTTGATTGTCACACTTGGGAACAATTATAATGGCTTACTTGGGTTTGGTACAATGTCATGACGTCCTAGGACGGGTCTCGTGGTGTCGATTCATGGTCCGTTCGATCGAGTCTAGACTGTCAAACAAAACCTGTTCAGAATTTTCGTATGTTGGCTTGTCCCGCAGGTACACGGACCTATGGACGGACCATGGCACGGGATCCGTGCCTTTGTTTCTTCTCGGTGTCAAAATTTGTTAGGCTACCCGGACCCCTACACGGACCCTGACTCGGGGTCCGTGTCCACCCTTCTTTTCAAAGTCCTTCTTACCCGAACCTACACGGACCCATACACGGATGTAGGCACGAGTTCCGTGTCTTTCACATTTTGAGAAAAATTTATAGTATGCTTTGAGGGTGATGTCATGGTTTAGTACGATGCTTTATAAGGTCGAGTCATGGGAATTTTAGAACGTCCTAAGAAATTGAATAAGCTCGTAAATAAGCATAATACTTACGTCTAAGTTATACAAGTTAAGCTTTGAATTCACGTTAGTATGTGCAGCAACGGCCCTAATCGAAGTCCAACGAATCCCTCAACGCCAAGTAAGTATGTATGACGTGCAAGAAAATATTTTAAGTTTTTGAGCTATGCTAAATGTCTTGTGACCAAATTATGTTTAGGATTGGAAAGCGTTAAATTATGAATGGGGACCAATCCGCCCGTTAAATTATGAACGAGTTTAGATCGAGATTGGAAAGCGTTAAATTATGAACGTGGACCAATCAGCCCGTTAAATTATGCACGGGGATCTCATGTATGTGGCAGCGGATACGTCCCTGTCATCCCAGTACTGTGGTTTAGTCTGATCAGGCGTTTATTACGTATGGGTCACTTGCTTTGAAACATATCTCTACGCAAAATGATGAAGTTATGTATGTTCAAGTATGTTCAAGTATGCAGCATGATTATGCAAAGTTTAAGTTATGGCACGTCTAATTATGTACGTACGTATGTTCAAGTTCATTTTGCAAGTTCAAGTTTCAAGTATGTATGTCCTATTTTAAAGTTGCATGTGGTTTTATTATGTATTACTTGCTATTCCAATTTATACGTGTTGAGTCTTTAGACTCACTAGACTTGATCGATGCAGGTGAGGATGTCTATGAGGAGACAGGAGGTGGCGACCAAGGAGCAGGCTTGGACTAAGCGGGAGGCTAAACCCGAGGACCGCCCACGTCATTTTTAATATTTTTATGCAAGTTTAAATTTACTCTGATTTTATGTTTTGATGCGAGATGTGTTGAACAAGCTTTTCTTTTAACAACATTTTTATTGGTGATGGATGATTCCAAAGATATTTTTATGAACGATGAGTTGACGACCGTATGGATGTTTATATTTAAGAAAATTTTTAATTCTTTCGCAAATTTTAAGTAGAAAAAGTACGGTACGCCACACATAAATAATTAATCAATAAATTTTTAATTTATAAGTATATATATAAATTAAATCAATATAGATAAATAACTAATGAAAACATTATGAAATTTGATAAATTTTAAGTAGTTTTTTTTGAAAAAAAATCTAATGTTCGTTATTGTCAATATGGCCAACGTCACTCCACATTTGATTTGCTATAGTATTCCTCCATGCATTTGCATTTGCTCGTTGTTGTTCTTAAGTGTCAAATATTTGATCAAAGTTGTTATCCTCGTAAACTTGTTCTGATGAAGGTTGCGGAACTTCATTCGCTGGTTCAACTGGAAATTCATCAGATCGACACTCATTTCGAAGAAAATTGTGCAATCCGGCACAAGCCAATACAAGCTCCGCCTGCGTAGAATCCGTAAATTAGACTACGTATAAGCCATGCATAATTTCTAGTATTTAAATTAAAATGATTTTATTGCATGAGTATTTAAATTCTTTTCTTTAAATATATTTGTTTCATGCAGCAGTTTAGTTGCTACCTTTTTCCAGTTAAATAAGTGAGGCCGGACCGGAGTTGGAGTAAAGAGATAAATTTTAATATTAAGAAAATATTCCTAGAATTTATTTAAGATAAATAATAAGTTAATTTATTGTAAAAGAAATTTTAGGGAATTAATTAATTAATTAAAGATAAGTAGTAAATAAATTTTTTTAGGTTCAATAATTTAATTAAAAGCCTAAAATAAAATATGTGACCAATTGAGATAAGTTAATCTAGACTTATTTTAATTAAAAATTATAATTTAACATGATAGTAAATTTATCTTTAAAATTTAAAGATTTGGCCATGCATGCAAGATAATGGTATTTCTTAATTAATTTATTTATTCACTAAAATATTTTATGGGTAGATCAAACTCTAAAGAATTAAAATACAAGATTTAAGAAATATTTCCCCTCCATTTTTTTAAAAATTTTCGACCCCCCTCTTTATTTTTTTAAAAGACTTTAATTAGTGGGGCAAATTATTCTTTAAGTGTCTTTCCTTATCTATTTTCTTGGGAGATAATTCCATCACACTAAATCATCAATAATTAATATTTAAGCAATATTTTTACCTATTTTAATCATCAAATTTTCTGCCCCTCCTCTTTATTTTTAAAAGATTTTAATTAGTTGGACCAATCATTTCTTTATTTCATTCCTTAACCTTTACTTGGAGATAATCTTTCACTATTTTTTTTAAATCCTCATTAATTATTAAATAAGAAATTTCCCTACCCTACTTTATTTATGAAAATCGGCCACCCCCTATTTTAAAAGATTTTATTTTGTTTAACAACTCATTCTTTCCCTTAATCTTTTCTAGATAGATATCTTTCTCAACTTTTAAATCACCAACAATTAAATAATTAAGCAATTTTCCTTTGTCCCTAGACCATAAAAAAACGTCCAAGTGCACTCTTAAATATCCCCCAAAAATCTTTTCATATCATTCCATTTACCTTATCTCTCAAACTAGAAGATAGAAAGATTTTTCATTCCCTTTATCTTGCCATCTTCCCTAACTTTCCCTAGCCATACCCTCTACCCTACTTTCGAAATTTTCAGAAGAAAATAGAGAGAAAAACGTGAGTTCTAGGGAGGAAAAGAGGAGGAGAAATCGAGAGAAGCAAGGAAGAAAGTAAGAAAGAAACTCTGTCTCCGCCGCGTCGTATCGTCGTATTAGTTCGTTTTCTTTTCAAACAAAAATCCAAGGCATGTATATGTCCTTCTTTTCTCTTCAATCAAGTCATATTAACATTTTAAAACATTTCATGTGCATGATTTAGAAGGCAAAACTGAATTTGGACAGCAACTCTCCAAGAAAAATCTGCATAGAATTTCGGCCCCCACTTGTTCTTCACGGTGTTTTTGATGAATTCAGGGTTTGGCTCGATTCCAGGGGCTCGAGGCTGCATCTAGACATGTACTAGGACATGTTAGGGTCGTGTTAGTCCATTGGTACCAGCCCCTACACGCTGGAAGAAGAGATTTGACAGCAACACTTCATGTTGCAATTGTTGAGTTTCGAAAATTCTGTTTTTGGATGGTTCAAGGAGGTTCGAATTTTGGTTGGCTTTTAGGCCTATAACCATGGTTGGGACCCTTCCTTGACATGTCTAGGACGTGACCAAGATGCCCTTTCATGGCTTGGTTCACGTCCCCATCAGTTTTAAAAACAAAACAAAAACAGCCCCTTCGGTTTTGGAAAAATCCGGTTGGTGTGTGTTGTGTTTCGAAAATTTTGGTGTTGTTGTGGAGCTTGGTTGGCTCTTTAGCCCTTAGCCATGGTTCATACCACACCTCATGATGTCTAGATCATGCCATGGTCAATCCAATGGCCACTGGAATGGCACATGACAGCAGGAACAAGCAAAGCATCCCACGCATACAGTTTAGTTCTCGGTTGGAGGCGTGGTGATGTTTCTGGTGTTGGTTGGATCGTGGCTGGCCTAGGGCCCTTAGACATGGTTCAAGCCATACCTTAGGATGTTGGGAAGAGGCTCTGGTCTGTGGTTCAAGCCCCAATGGCCAATAGCCTGGCAAACGAAGCAATGCAAGCACAAGCGCTGTTGCTGTACTTGGACAGCAGCTTGGGGCACGGTTCAGAGGTGCCGTTTGAGTTCTTGGTTGGCTTTTAGCCTATGACCTTGGACTGGACAGTTCCTCATCAAGTTAGGAAGGTCATGTTTTTGTCCGTTTGTGATTTGGATCATTTTAGAGGTCGTACGAGAATTTACGGTGCAATGTGCCAAAGTGACTCTCGAAAGAGCGTTTATTCTATCAAAGGCCCATATGTCACCGTACTCTATTCACCCTGGGAGTACAAAGATGTACAAAGATCTGCAGTTATTATATTGGTGGCCAGGAATGAAGAAGGATATCAGGCGTTTTGTCTCCGAGTGTCTGACTTGCCAGTTAGTGAAGGCGGAGCATCAGAGACCAGCAGGTTTGTTCAAGCCTCTTCCTATTCCCGAGTGGAAGTGGAAGAATTTTACCATGTACTTCGTGACCGATTTACCGAAGTCAGTCAGCGTATCAAATGCTATATGGGTGATTGTTGATCGTCTTATCAAATTAGCGTACTTCTTGCCTATTAAGACGACTTTCACCATGATTCAGTATGCAGAGTTGTATATCCGGGAGATAGTCCGACTTCATGGTATTCTAGTTTCTATCATATCTGACAAAGACCCCAGATTTACTTCCTCATTTTGGAAGAGTTTGCATTCGACGATGGGTACGAAGTTGCTGTTCAGCAGAGCTTTCCACCCTCAGACAGATGGGCAGTCAGAGCGAGGCATTCAGATTTTGGAGGATCTTATCCGTGCTTGTGTTATCGATTTCTCCGGGAGGTGGGAGTCGAACTTGCCATTAGTGGAGTTCACCTATAACAACAGCTTTCAGTCGTCTATAGGAATGGCGTCGTATGAAGCATTGTATGGTCGCAAGTGTAGATCTCATGTTCATTGGGATGAGATAGGAGAAAGAGCAGGGTTGGGTCCAAAGATTATTCAGCAGACTGATGATGTAGTAGCCCAGATCCGTGACAGGATGAGGACTGCTCAGAGTCAACAGAAGAGTTATGCGGACCAGCAGAGGAGAGATTTAGAGTTCGCCGTGGGCGACCATGTCTTTGTGAAAGTGGCACCTATGAAGGGTGTCATGCGATTTGGGAAGAAAGGGAAGCTCAGTCCGAGATTCATTGGACCATTTGAGATCCTTGACAGAGTTGGGACGCTAGCTTATCGTGTTGCTCTTCCGCCGAATCTGGCCGGAGTACACAATGTGTTCCACGTCTCTATGCTGAGGAAGTATATGGCGAATCCTTCGCATGTCCTGAACTTTGAGCCGTTACAGCTTACTCCGAACCTGTCTTATGAGGAGAGACCAGTGCAGATCCTAGACAGACAGGAGAAGAAGCTTCAGAACAAGCTGGTTAAGCGAGTTAAAGTCAAGTGACTTAACCATTCAGAGGAGGAAGCTACGTGGGAGTCTGAGCCAGAGATGAGGAGTCGGTAACCGGAACTATTCGGTGATTTTTAATTTCGAGGACGAAATTTTTTTTAAGAGGGGAAGGATTGTAGAACCCGTAAATTAGACTACGTATAAGCCATGCATAATTTCTAGTATTTAAATTAAAATGATTTTACTGCATGAGTATTTAAATTTTTTTCTTTAAATATATTTATTTCATGCAGCAGTTTAGTTGCTACTTTTTTCCAGTTAAATAAGTGAGGTCGGACCGGAGTTGGAGTAAAGAGATAAATTTTAATATTAAGAAATTATTCCTAGAATTTATTTAAGATAAATAATAAGTTAATTTATTGTAAAAGAAATTTTAGGGAATTAATTAATTAAAGATAAGTAGTAAATAAATTCTTTTAGATTCAATAATTTAATTAAAAGCCTAAAATAAAATATGTGACCAATTGAGATAAGTTAATCTAGACTTATTTTAATTAAGAAATTATAATTTAACATGATAGTAAATTTATCTTCAAAATTTAAAGATTTGGCCATGCATGCAAGATAATGGTATTCCTTAAATAATTTATTTATTCACTAAAATATTTAATGGGTAGATCAAACTCTAAAGAATTAAAATACAAGATTTAAGAAATATTTTCCCTCCATTTTTTTAAAAAAGTTTCGACCCCCCTCTTTATTTTTTTAAAATATTTTAATTAGTATGGCAAATTATTCTTTAAGTGTCTTTCCTTATCTATTTTCTTGGGAGATAATTCCATCACACTAAATCTTCAATAATTAATATTTAAGCAATATTTTTTAGCTATTTTAATCATCAAATTTTCGGCCCCTCCTCTTTATTTTTAAAAGATTTTAATTAGTTTGACCAATCATTTCATTATTTCTTTCCTTAACTTTTACTTGGAGATAATCCCTCACCATTTTTTTTAAATCCTCATTAATTATTAAATAAACAATTTCCCTACCCTACTTTATTTATGAAAATCTGCCACCCCCTATTTTAAAAGATTTAAATTTTGTTTAACAACTCATTCTTTTATTATTCTTTCCCTTAATCTTTTCTAGATAGATATCTTTCCCAACTTTTAAATCACCAAAAATTAAATAATTAAGCAATTTTCCTTTGTCCCTAGACCATAAAAAAAACGTCCAAGTGCACTCCTAAATATCCCCCAAAAATCTTTTCATATCATTCCATTTCTCTTATCTCTCAAACTAGAAGATAGAAAGATTTTTCATTCCCTTTATCTTGCCATCTTCCCTAACTTTCCCTAGCCATTCCCTCTACCCTACTTTCAAAATTTTCAGAAGAAAATAGAGAGAAAAACGTGAGTTCTAGGGAGGAAAAGAGGAGGAGAAATCGAGAGAAGCAAGGAAGAAAGTAAGAAAGAAACTCCGTCTCCGCCTCGCCGTATCGTCGTATTAGTTCGTTTTCTTTTCAAACAAAAATCCAAGGCATGTATATGTCCTTCTTTTCTCTTCAATCAAGTCATATTAACATTTTAAAACATTTCATGTGCATGATTTAGAAGGCAAAACCGAATTTGGACAGCAACTCTCCAAGAAAAATCTGCACAGAATTTCGGCCACCACTTGTTCTTCACGGTTTTGTTGTTTTTGATGAATTCAGGGTTTGGCTCGATTCCAGGGGCTCAAGGTTGCATCTAAACATGTACTAGGACATGTTAGGGTCGTGTTAGTCCATTGGTACCAGCCCTTACACGCTGGAAGAAGAGATTTGACAGCAACACTTCATGTTGCAATTGTTGAGTTTCGAAAATTCTGTTTTTGGATGGTTCAAGGAGGTTCGAATCTTGGTTGGCTTTTGGGCCTGTAACCATGGTTGGGACCCGTCCTTGACATGTCTAGGACGTGACCAAGATGCCCTTTCATGGCTTGGTTCGCGTCCCCATCGGTTTTAAAAACAAAACAAGAACAGCCCCTTCGGTTTTGGAAAAATCTTGTTGGTGTGTGTTGTGTTTCGAAAATTTTGGTGTTGGTGTTGAGCTTGGTTGGCTCTTTAGCTCTTAGACATGGTTCATACAACACCTCATGATATCTAGATCATGCCATGCTCAATCAAATGGCCACTGGAATGGCACATGACAGCAGGAACAAGCAAAACATCCCACGCATACAGTTTAGTTCTCGGTTGGAGGCGTGGTGATGTTTCTGGTGTTGCTTGGATCGTGGCTGGCCTAGGGCCCTTAGCCATGGTTCAAGCCATACTTTAGGATGTTGGGAAGAGGCTCTGGTTGGTGGTTCAATCCCCAATGGCCAATAGCCTCGCAAACGAAGCGATGCAATCACAAGCGCTGTTGCTGTACTTGGACAGCAGCTTGGGGCACGGTTCAGAGGCGCCGTTTGAGTTCTTGGTTGGCTTTTAGCCTATGGCCTTGGACTGGACAGTGCCTCATCAAGTTAGGAAGGTCATGTTTTTTGCCGTTTGTGATTCGGATCATTTTAGAGGTCGTACAAGAATTTACGGTGCAATGTGCCAAAGTGACTCTCGAAAGATCGTTTCACGTTTTTGGCCTCCATTCACTAAATTTCGAGTACTGTAAATTTAGGAGCATTATTTCATCATTTTTAAGAGTATTTTAATCATGACTAAACGTTGGTTCGGTGTTGGTTCGGAGTCATGATTAAATACTAAGTCAGTGGACGTAATTGTCTCGTTTTTGGATTCAATTACAAAGTTTGGTCAAGAAAAATCAATTGCATATTTTTCATGTTAGATTTAAGTCGCAGCGTGCCTGGGAACGATCCAACCCATTTGGTAAAATTAATACAGGACATTTAATTACGTTATTTAATTATATTACGTGCATAAAAATAGAAATTATTCATTTTTGAGATTTATGTGATATTGCTTGTGGCCATTGTATTATTATGGGATTATTACTTCACCCAGTCGCCAGTTACCGGTCAGTTCAGTTTAGTACCACCCAGTATACTATGGCATTAGTCTGATTAGACGATTAGTATTTCACCCGTTCGTCAGTTACCGGTCCCGGTCGTCAGTTACCGGGTAGTTCAGTTCAGTTCAGTTCAGTTCAGTTCAGTGCAGTTCATGGGGTCACTTGCGTAGAACATAATCTCAACAAAATTATGACAGGCTATTTTATTACAGAGCTCTATTGAGCACAGTCACTTATGATTTTCAGTTCAGTTATGCACGTATTTATAATTATACATGATAAGATATTTATAGTTCAGTTATGCAAGTACTATAATCCCTCATGGCATGATATTTTCACTTCGCATGCCATTTTATTATTATCTATTTACTTGTTATTTACGATATATGCATGCTGAGTCTTTAGACTCACTAGACTTGATTGTTGTAGGTACTGATGATGTAGGAACCGAGGGCGGGAACCAGTGAGCCAGCTCGAGTCGGCAGTAGTGGGACACGAGGACCTCATTTATCAGTTTATTTATTATTTTTGTGAAAACTCATTTTATTACAATGAATTATTTTAAGCAATCGTTTTGAAACATTATTTACTTCCGCTGCTATTTTTGAACATTAAACTTTATTTATCAGTTTATTTATGAATGATGCATTTTATTCAATTAAAGAGAAAATTTTTAAATTTTTCCGCAAATTTTCAAGCACGAATTTAGAGGCCTCTACAGGTAGTATCAGAGCCTATGTTCTTGTAAAGGGTTGCACTACTATTGACCTCGAGAACCTCACGAAGTCACGTCTTCGGTCTGTAAGTTTTACATTCATGCATTTTATGTAAAGCCGGAATTATTTTAACGGCATGGTCTCATGAAGTATTTTTACGTTCAGATTTTAATTGTTCAGTATTTATTTACACTTAAATAAATTATGGAATTATGCATGTTGATTACGTATGGGTTATATATGGAACAGTATGCCTCCTAGACGCCAGGTTTGACGCCCGAGAGGTGATGCTGAGCACCGTCATGAGGACGGTGAGGATCAGAGGCAAGAGAGGTACGGACCTCCACCCCTCCACCAGATATGAATGCCCAGATGCTAGCTGGGATGACTCAGTTCTTCGCACAATTTGCGGAGAACAATGCTGTGGCGACCAGGCCGACAGGGCCTGAGGCTGTCTACGAGAGATTCATGAATATTTGTACTAAGGAGTTTTCAGGGACGACAGACCCCATGATTGCCGAGGGCTGGATCAAGTCCCTCGAGGTTATCTTCGAGTTTATGGAGCATGGAGATGCAGAAAGAGTTCGTTGTGCCACCTACTTATTCGAAGGAGATGCCCGCTTATGGTGGAAAGCAGCATCAGTAGCCCTGAACTTGGCTACACTGAGTTGGGCGCGTTTCACGGAGGTATTCTACTCCAAGTATTTTACTGAAGAAGTGCGCACCAGGTTGACCACGGAATTCATGAGCCTGAGATAGGGAGATTTGACTGTTACGGAGTTCATCCGTAAATTTGAGAGGGGTTGTCATTTTGTGCCCCTAATCGCGAATGATGCTAAAGCGAAGTTGATGCATTTTTCGGTGGGTCTACGGCTGATCTTGCGCCGTGACGTTAAGGTATCTGACCCTACTACTTATGAGGTCGCTGTCTCCAGAGCTCTAGCCGCAGAGCAGGATCAGCGGGATATCGAGAGAGACCGTCAGGGCAAGAGCCCAGTCCAGATACCGCACCGTCCTCCTCCTCAGCAGCATCAGCAGCAGAATAAGAGGCCTTTCCATGGCCCGCCTAGAAACAGAGGCCACCAGCAGCAGCAGCAGCGGGGACGCGCAGTCCCTAAGCCTATTGAGCATTCGATCTGTCCCAAGTGCACACGCCGCCATGCTGGAGTATGTATGTATGGCTCTGTGAAGTGTTATAAGTGCGGTAGCCCAGACCACGTGCTACCGTAGTGCCCTCAGAGGAATCTGCCTACCCAAGGCAGGGTATTTGCTCTCCATGCAGCGGAGACGAACCCCGACACCATGCTTATGACAGGTACCTTTAAGCTTTAAATTTATATTTGGGATTTAATGTTAGGGGGGAGGTTTTGAACCTAGTATTGCGATAGGATTGCATGTTCTACTCAGTATTATTTTTGGGGAATTTAAGTTAGAAGAACTTTGGCCTTTGCATGTCTATAAGTTAGTTTTGTGATTATTGGGTTCAGCCTAGTGTTCTAACCTTTCAGGGAGAATCTTCATCGCTGGCTCAGCTACAAAAGCCCTGATAGATTCAGGGGCAACTCACTCATTTATTTATGAGGTCTTTGTGAATTTTCTCAAAGTTAAGAACGTTGGGCTAGATGTAGCCTACTCAGTGGTACTGCCTTCGGGAGAGGAGATGGCAGCCACCAATGTGATCCGAGACATAGATCTGGAGCTTCATGGCAACCTTGTTTATGCGGATCTGTTTTTCTTGCCGATGCCAGAGTTCGACATCATATTAGGCATGGATTGGCTATTGCGGAACAGAGTGTTGATAGACTTCCAGCGGAGATCTGTTCTAGTCCGACCGCCTGAGATGACACTTTTCTTATTTGAGTCGGACAGGTACTTTCCCTTACCACGCATTATTCCTTATGTCAAGGCTAGGAAGCTCATGCATAGAGGGTGTCGAGCGTTTTTAGCAACTTTTATATCTGTCCCCGAGACGCCCAGTCAGTCAGCCGCAGATGTTCCGATTGTTAGAGATTTCTTAGACGTTTTTCCTGAGGACGTCTCTGGTATGCCACCCGAGAGAGAGGTGGAGTTTTCTATTGAACTTATGCCAGGTACGGTACCGATCTCAAAAGCACCGTACCGACTAGCACCGACAGAGATGGCAGAACTTAAGAAGCAGATTCAGGAACTTCTTGACAAGAAGTTCATTCGCCCGAGCTTTTCACCATGGAGCGCGCCAGTCTTGTTTGTGAAGAAGAAGGATGGCTTTATGAGACTTTGCATCGATTACTGGGAGTTGAACAGGGGTACAGTGAAGAATAAATACCCACTTCCAAGGATTGAAGATCTATTTGACCAGTTTCAGGGAGCTTCGGTGTTCTCCAAGATTGACTTGCGTTCCGGTTATCGCCAGCTGAGGGTGAAAAACGCTGATGTTTCCAAGACTGCCTTCAGGACTCGTTATGGCCACTACGAGTTCCTTGTGATGCCGTTCGGTTTGACGAATGCGCCAGCGATCTTCATGGATCTCATGAATCGCGTATTTCAGCCGTATCTTGATCAGTTTGTGATAGTGTTCATAGACGACATTCTCGTCTACTCGAAGAATCAGGAGGATCAAGGCAGACATCTGACCACAGTGTTGCAGACATTGCAGAAGCACAGATTGTTCGCAAAGTTCAGTAAGTGCGAATTCTGGTCGGAGAAGGTGGCGTTCTTAGGCCACATTGTTTCTAGCAGTGGTATCGAATTAGACCCAGCAAAAGTTGCAGCAGTCAGAGATTGGGTTGTACCATAGAATGCATCTGAGATTCGCAGTTTTCTTGGCTTAGCAGGATATTACCGGAAGTTTATTCAGGGATTCTCATCTATCGCAGTTCCACTTACAGCTTTGACCAAGAAGAATGTGAAATTTGTGTGGAGCGATGATTGTTAAAAGAGCTTCGATACGTTGAAGAAAGCTCTTATCTCAGCACCTGTTTTGGCCATGCCATCAGGGCCCGGTGAGTTTGTTCTATATACCGATGCTTCGAAGCTCGGTCTTGGCGCAGTATTGATGCAGCATGGGAAGGTGATAGCATATGCTTCTCGAAAGTTGAAAACTCATGAGAAGAACTACCCTACCCATGATCTAGAGTTGGCAGCCGTAGTATTTGCCTTGAAGATTTGGAGGCATTATTTAAACGGAGAGAAGTGCCAGATCTTTACCGACCACAAGAGCCTCAAGCACTTCTTTACGCAGAAAGAGCTGAATATGCGTCAGAGACGATGGTTGAAGCTTGTGAAAGACTATGATTGTGACATTAGCTACCACACGGGTAAAGCTGATGTAGTTGCGGATGCACTGAGGAGGAAAGTTGCAGTGATGGCCCATCTGACGATTCAGAGACCTCTTCAGTCTGAGATACAGAGGTTTGATCTAGAGGCATATCCTCAAGGTAGAGTTCCCCGTCTATCCACCCTGACGATCCAGTCTTCTCTCATTGACCGTATTCCCAGTGGTCAGTCAGCAGATGAGCAGTTGGCAAAGTGGAAGCAGAG
>NC_133321.1:11891035-11895446 GCF_012295235.1 Primulina huaijiensis
GATCATTAGTTCTACATGCAGTTGCTTCAATCCATTTTGAAACATTATCAACAGCGACCAAAATGTACGTATATCTTAAAGATAATGGAAATGGACCCATAAAATATATCCCCCAACTATCGAATTATTTCAATAATTATGATTGGATTTAAAGGCATCATGTTTCGTTTTGAAATTGATCCCATCTTCTGACAGTTTTCACAAGATTTGCAAAATAAATGCGTATCTTTGAATAAAGAGAGCCAATAAAATCCACATTGTAAGATTTTTGCAGCTGTTTTATTTGATAAAAAATGATCTCCACATGCTTCAGAATGACAAAATTTAATAGCATTACTTACTTCATTGTCGGGTATGCATCGTCGAAAAATTTGGTCAGGACAATACTTAAACAAGTTAGGATCATCCCAATAAAATTTTTTAACTTCTATCAAGAATTTATTCTTATCCTGTGAATTCCAATGAGAAGGCATTTTATTTGTCACAATAAAATTTACAATGTTAGCAAACCAGGGCATAATAGTAGCATAAAACAACTGATCATCTGGAAAATTTTCATTTATTGGTATTTCATTATGAGATGATTCAGTCATTATTCTAGATAAATGATCGGCTACGACATTTTCTTTTCCTTTTTTATCTTTAATTATAATATCAAATTCTTGTAACAATAAAATCCACCGTATTAATCTTGGCTTAGCATCTTGTTTATTTGATAAATATTTTACGGCAGAATGATCAGTGTACACAATAGTAGTAGAACCAATTAAATAAGATCGAAACTTATCTAATGCAAATACTACTGAAAGTAATTCTTTTTCAGTAGTTGAATAATTTATTTGGGTACTATTTAAGGTTCTACTAGCATAATAGATTGCATACGGTTTTCCTTCTTTTCTCTGTCCTAACATAGCTCCTATAGCATAATCACTTGCATCACACATTAATTCAAATGGTAAAGACCAATCTGGAGGTTGTAAAATAGGTGATGTAATTAAAAGATTAATTATTTTTTAAAAGCATTTTCACATTTGTGAGTCCATTCAAATTGTGTATCTTTTGTTAAAATATTCGAAATTGGTTTAGATATTATGCTGAAATTTTTTATAAACCTTCTATAAAAATCTGCATGACCCAAGAATGATCGAACTTCTTTGACCGTTTTTGGTGATGTTAAATTAGCAATAACATCAACTTTGGCTTTATCAACTTCAATTCCTTTTTCAGATATTACGTGACCTAACACAATCCCATATTTAACCATATAATGACATATTTCCCAATTTAAAACAAGATTTTTTTCTTCACATCGTTTTAATACTTTTTCTAGGTTTTTAAGACAATTTTCAAATGAGTTTCCAAAAACAGTTATATCATCCATAAAAACTTCTACAAATTCTTCAATCATATCACTGAAAATACTTAACATACATCTTTGAAAAGTAGCCGGAGCATTACATAAACCAAATGGCATTCTTTTAAATGCAAAAGTTCCGAAAGGACAAGTGAAAGTAGTTTTTTCTTGATCTTCTAATGATATAGGTATTTGATAATACCCCGAATACCCATCAAAAAAACAATAATAAGAATTTCCTGCTACTTTTTCTAGAATTTGATCTAAAAATGATAATGGGAAATGATCTTTTCTAGTTGCATCATTTAATTTTCTATAATCAATACACATACGCCAACTAGATGGAATCCTAGCTTGTAATAACTCTCCCTTTTCATTTTTTATAACAGTGATGCCTGACTTTTTAGGTACTACTTGTGTTGGACTTACCCATTTACTATCTGAGATTGGATAGATAATTCCAGCGTCTAATAGTTTTAATACTTCATTCTTAACAACTTCTTTCATATGTGGATTTAACCTTCTTTGTGGTTGTTGATATGTTTTAGCATTTTCTTCCAAATGAATTTTATGTGTGCAAATTAAAGGATTTATACCTTTTATATCTTTTATAGTCCATCCAATTGCATTTTTATATTTTTTAAGTAATTTAATTAAATCTTCTTCTTGATTTGGTAGAAGAGTGGAAGAAATTACAACAGGAAATGTTTTATTTTCACCAAGAAATACATATTTCAATTCGAATGGTAAAACTTTTAATTCAAGTTTTGTATTATCATCTTCTTTAAAATTATTTTCAGACTCAAAATTTTCTATTGAAAAAACTTCAGATTGTTGATTTAAGTTTTCTTCTTGTATATTTTCTTCCACAATTGTTTCAATTTCATTATCATATTCATTTTCATTAATACTTGATTGTTTACATAAATTGAACACATTAAGTTCTAGAGTCATATTTCCAAAAGACAATTTCATTATTCCATTTCGACAATTAATTAAAGCATTTGAAGTTTCTAGAAATGGTCGTCCCAATATTACGGAAATTTCATTATGTACTTCTATTGGTTATGTATCCAAAACAATAAAATCTACAGGATATATGAATTTATCAACTTGAACCAACACATCTTCTACAATACCTCTAGGTATTTTGATTGACCGATCTGCTAGTAAGAGAGTAATAGAAGTGGGTTTTAATTCTCCTAAATTAAATTTTTCATAAACTGAATAAGGAAGTAAATTGACACTTGCTCCCAAATCTAACAAAGCTTTTTAAATTTTATTTTCTCCAATAATACATGAAATTGTTGGACAACCAGGATCTTTATATTTTATACTAGAATTATTTTGAAGAATAGAACTTACTTGTTCAGCCAAGAATGTTTTCTTCTTCACATGCAATTTTCTCTTCACAGTACATAAGTCTTTTAAAAATTTTGCATATGAAGGTACTTGTTTAATAGCATCTAATAATGGAATATTTAACTTTACTTGTTTAAAAATTTCATAGATATCAGAATCATTTTTTTGTTTTTTATGATTTGTTAATGCATGAGGAAATGGTGGAGGTTAATTTGATTCATTTACTATTTCAGATGATTTATCATTCAACATATTATTTTTTGAATTTAAGGTATCATCATTCTCAAAAGTATCAGGATTATCATCCTTACTCTTTGATTTTAAATGATCCTTGTTTTCATTACTATATGGATCATTAACTATTTTACCACTTCTAAGGGTAATAACAGATTTTATTTGATCAATTTTTTCATTTTCTAATTCTTGATTTTGATTTTTAGGATTAGGTTGAGGTTGAGATGGAAATTTTCCTTTTTCATGAATATTAAGTGCAGATGCAAATTTTGCAAGAGTTTCTTTCAAATCAGTCATAGATTGACTGTTTTGAATATTGATAGATTCTTGCTTTTGGATAAATGCATGAATTACATCTTCAAAGTTTTTTCTTGGAGGTGTAACATAAGGAATATAACCTTGATGATTTTGGTTATTTTGAAAATATTGTTGTGAGGGTTGTGCATTATTATCATTCCTCCAACTAAAATTAGGATGATTTTTCCATCCAGGATTATATGATGTTGAAAAAGGATCTAGTATTGGTTTTTTATAATTGTTAACATAATTTGCTTGTTCATGGAGACATTCTTTAAATGAAGGTAATGTTGGACAATCTTTTGTAGCATGATCATGTGTATCACATATATGACAAACAATTTCTTGAATACTTTTTAATTGACCACTCTTTTTCATTTCTAATGACTCAATTTTTCTTGCTAAAGATGCAAGTTTAGCTTGAATATCTATATCATCTTTAAGATTATAGATACCACCCCCATTTGTTGAATTATTGATTTTAGTTGTTGGTGGTTCTATTGTGCCTATATTATCCCAATTTTGAGCATTTTCTGCTAATGAATCCAAATACTCCATAGCTTCATTTGGGTTTTTATCTTCAAAAGTTCCATTACACATGAATTCTATCATTTGCATATCTTTAGGTATTAGACCTTCATAAAAATGAGAAATTATTCTCCATGTTTCAAAACCATGATGTGGACATGTATTAAGTAATTCTTTATATCTATCCCAACATTGATAAAATGTTTCTCCTTGTTTTTGAGAAAAAGTTGTAATTTGTCTTTTAAAAGAGTTTGTTCTATGGGAAGGAAAAAACTTTTTGAGAAATTGTTGTTGCATTTCTTCCCATGATCTTATTGAACTTGATCTCAAATTTTGTAGCCATGTTTTAGCTTTATCTTTTAAAGAAAAAGGGAAAAGCTTTAATCGAACTATATCCATGCTACAATTTTGATCATTATAAGTGTTACAAACTTCCTCAAATTCTCTTAGATGTAAATATGGATTTTCAGAATCTAAGCCATGAAAATTTGGTAAAAGTTGAATAATTTGAGGTTTAAAGTTGAAATTAGATGCATCAGGAGGAAAAACTAAACAAGATGGGGCACTAGTTCTAATAGGGTTCATATGGTGCCTAAGTGTTCTTAATTGATCATGTTCTTGATTATTATTATTATT
>NC_133321.1:11896222-11979739 GCF_012295235.1 Primulina huaijiensis
TAAATTGATAACAACAAATAATTCATTTTTATACCTACAATAAAAAGAAATTAGCAAAATGAAAAGAAATAAAGAAAGAATATACAAAATATAAACAATCTTACTTCACCAAGAATTCATCCTCTTCACCTTGACATAATAGATTTAGCTTTCCATGAACTTACTTTTGATCAACACTAAAAACATCACTCATAATTTGGAAAATGAAAAATATATTGGAACTTAGAACTTTTATACACACTCACACTATATTTTACAATGAGATAGAATGATTCTCAAGCTAGCACAAGGCCTCTATTTATAGGCCAAATGAGAGAAAGGGTCAAAAATTCTATTAATGCAATGTAGTTGTAATAGTAGTCTTTGTCTCCTCCAACTTCAATTCCATGTCCCTTCTTTCAATGCTTTGTTCCACGACTTTAATCACCGAATTTGACTATGCTCAAAACAGCAAACATGTGGGGAATTGTCTGTAGATGAATTTGGCCACTTGGTTCACCTCATTTGGTTAAATATTGAAATAGTTATAATTTTTTTTACTATATGCTGGTCATGGTGAAAGTAAATTTGTCCTCCTTTTGATATTTTCACAATTTGATCATCTTAACCAACTTTTTAAGCAATCATGTCTTCTGTAAAGTTGTAGATAATTTCCCTAGAATTTCAAACATGTTTGAATCACCTCCATTTGAGTTTTATAGCTTGAATTATCATTATTTTACTAACACGTAGAAAACCTGAAAATAAAACGTATTTAGTAAGACATTTAAATATAAACACACATTACTAAAATAACATAATTTATAATTTTAATGAAACTTAAATTTTAAAATATAGGTTTTAACATAGAATAAATTATTAATTTTAAGTTTCATCACTTTTGGGCCTGTAACCATGGTTGGGACCCTTCCTTGACATGTCTAGAACGTGACCAAGATGCTTTTTCATGACTTGGTTCACGTCCCCATTGGTTTTAAAAACAAAACAAGAATAGCCCCTTCGGTTTTGGAAAAATCTGGTTGGTGTGTGTTGTGTTTCGAAAATTTTGGTGTTGGTGTGGAGCTTGGTTGGCTCTTTAGCCCTTAGCCATGGTTCATACCACACCTAATGATATCTAGATCATGCCATGGTCAATCAAATGGTCACTGGAATGGCACATGACAGCAGGAACAAGCAAAACATCCCACGCGTACAGTTTGGTTCTCGGTTGGAGGCGTTGTGATGTTTCTGGTGTTGCTTGGATCGTGGCTGGCCTAGGGCCCTTAGCCATGGTTCAAGCCATACCTTAGGATGTTGGGAAGAGGCTCTGGTCGGTGGTTCAAGCCCTAATGGCCAATAGCCTCGCAAAAGAAGCGATGCAAGCACAAGCGCTGTTGCTGTACTTGGACAGCAGCGTGGGGCACGGTTCAGAGGCGCCGTGTGAGTTCTTGGTTGGCGTTTAGCCTATGGCCTTGGACTGAACAATGCCTCATCAAGTTAGGAAGGTCATGTTGTTGTCCGTTTGTGATTCGGATCATTTTAGAGGTCGTACAAGAATTTACGGTGCAAGATGCCAAAGTGACTCTCGAAAGAGCGTTTCACGTTTTTAGCCTCCATTCACTAAATTTCGAGTACTGTAAATTTAGGAGCATTATTTACTCATTTTTAAGAGTATTTTAATCATGACTAAACGTTGGTTCGGTGTTGGTTCGGGTTGGCTTGGAGTCATGATTAAATACTAAGTCAGTGGACGTAATTGTCTCGTTTTTGGATTCAATTACAAAGTTTAGTCAAGAAAAATCAATTGCATATTTTTCATGTTAGATTTAAGTCGCAGCGAGCCCGGGAATGATCCAACCCATTTGGTAAAATTAATACAGGACATTTAATTACGTTATTTAATTATATTACGTGCATAAAAATAGAAATTATTCATTTTTGAGATTTATGTGATATTGCTTGTGGCCATTGTACTATTATGGGATTATTACTTCACCCGGTCGCCAGTTACCGGTCGGTTCAATTTTGTACCACCCAGTATACTGTGGCATTAGTCTGATCAGACGATTAGTATTTCACCCGATCGTCAGTTACCGGTCCCGGTCGTCAGTTACCGGTCAGTTCAATGCAGTTCATGGGGCCACTTGTGTAGAACATAATCTCAACAAAATTATGACATGCTATTTTATTACAGAGCTCTATTGAGCAAACAGTCACTTATGATTTTCAGTTAAGTTATGCACGTATTTATAATTATACATGATAAGATATTTACAGTTCAGTTATGCAAGTACTATAATCCCTCATGACATGATATTTTCACTTCGCATGCCATTTTATTATTATCTATTTACTTGTTATTTACGATATATGCATGCTGAGTCTTTAGACTCACTAGACTTGATTGTTGTAGGTACTGATGATGTCGGAACCGAGGGCGGGGACCTGTGAGCCAGCTCGAATCGGCAGTAGTGGGACCCGAGGACCTCATTTATCAGTTTATTTATTATTTTTGTGAAAACTCATTTTATTACAATGAATTATTTTAAGATGTCGTTTTGAAACATTATTTACTTCCGCTGCTATTTTTGAACATTAAACTTTATTTATCAGTTTATTTATGAATGAGGCATTTTATTTAATTAAAGAGAAAATTTTTAAATTTTTCCGCAAATTTTCAAGCACGAATTTAGAGGCCTCTACAGCCTGTGTTGTATATGGAAATGGAGGAGCAATTTTGAATATTTTGAACCGCGATTTAAATATACCAAATATCCTCTCAATGACGTTTCTCAAAGAGGCATGACGAAGATTGAACAACTCTTTTGCATCTTCAAGGTGACGACCTTGGCCAGTGAATTCTTGGAGATGATAACGAACACATCTAAAAGGAGCCAAGAATTGACGTCGATTTACATATCCACAATCCACTAAAAAAAGTTACCTATCGAACATTATTTGTAGAATCAAGTAACCAATGAATAACATATATAATCTTGAAAAATTACAAAATTTTAAACAAGTAGCATATAGAACAAAAAAAATACCTCGTGGCACCTTAAGCCCGTTATTTCTTGATAAAGCATCTGACAATATGTTTAAATCATGGGCAGATCCTTCCCACCCACTGAGTACAAATATAAATTCTAAATTAAAGTTACAAGCTGCTAAAACAATTTGAAAAATTGTCCCGTGACGATTACGATAACTGTTGGTATTATGCCCATACACTGGTGCTAGAATATGAGTGCCATCAATAGCCCCAATGCAATCCTACAACAAGAAAAATAGAATAAAAATAATGGTACTAATAATAATAACATCAAAAAAAGAATTTCATTACTTACTTTGAAATAAGGATAAAATCGTGTACTTTCTCTTATTATTTATGGCACTGCAGATCCAGGTTTGACCATCATATCTATTACAATGCTATTCAATGCTCTCAACACCTTGTTGAAGTTTTGGCTAGTAGTGTATTGTGATCGACCAAATATTTTACGAATCAAGCAATATCGAGTATTTTGACCGACAACAAATAAAAACGTGGCAAGCATTTCTTCAATACAAATGTATCTTGTATCTTGCAATAATGCTTTTTCTCCACTTGAAGTTATTGGTCGTCTATTTAAGGGACTATGGACACACGTTCACAATGCATGTTAATTATATGCTTAGTTAGCTTATAGAGGATCCCAAGAATTTCTTCAACAAATATCTAACAGTTTCGTGTAATTCTTCTTCAAATACCTCTTCTTCCATTTGATTAATAAACCACCTGATATCATATAAAGAATTAAAATAAAAAATCTATGAATTTATCGAAAACAATTCCTTGTAAAACTCAAACTTACATAAATAATCCAAAAGTCAAGAATTTGTTAATACTTTAACAATCAGAAAACAAATCAAAAAAATATGTCCAGAAATTGTAACATAATATAACTTATTATTGATCATGTCCCTAAAAATACTTATTCATTTAATTTATAGTCTATCTATCCCGAACGTTCTTCAATTGTCATTTTCAAGAAATCCATCTTCTTTGATTTGGTGTTAAGCAAATCAAGAACCTTGTATCGAGTACGATTATCCAAATTTGGGACTTCTTTGATAGCATCCCAACAAGTGTCACCTGCATTCCCTATTGATTCTATCTTAGAAACTACATTCTCAAGAGTGTCAGATATTTCACGCATATCATTTGGATCTGTCTTCTTGAATGTACTTGATTTTGCTTCAAATTTGGCCCTATCCCGTTTTCTAGTTGTTGGTGGAACCTCTGAATTTATGGGCTGAGAGGATAATGGTGAAGAGAGTCCTTGAAAAATGGAGGCTTATATGAAGATTCTTGTATCAAATCAATAATGATTCAAGAAAGAAATCATACTTCTGAAATTCGAGGAACCCACGACTTCTCTTTAGAGAGGAGAAAAGCGTCGTCTTTGAATGAGGAAGAAAGATATATGGGTGAGAAAGATATTTTATTCAATTAAAAGTCTACCAAAATCTCTAGGGTTGGTAGAAGATAATTTTTGAGTTTTTGTAGTTGTACCTAGAGTTTTAAGGTTTGTACATAAAAAATTATATTAGAATCATTGTAAATCTATGGAAATATTGGATACCTATAGATTTTTATAGATTTTTAAAAAGTCAAGTATGAATACCACTAGACTTTTTAAGATTCTACAAAAATCTAATTTGAATACCACTAAACTTTTATAAAGTTTACAAAAGTCTATGTTCAATACCTCTAGAATTTTAAACTCTACAAAAATCAATAAAAATAATTAAATTTCCAAGATTGAATATGGACCCGGATCACCTACTGTGCACAGCATCTTGCTGTGCACACATTGAATTTTTTATTTTTTTTAATTCTTTTTTTTATTTTTTACCTCTCTTTTCCTATTTTATTTTCCTTCCATTTTTTTCCCTCTTCCACAAACATTATTCACACAGTTTTATATGAAATAATATAAACATTTGTTTTCTTCTCGGCTATTTCATATCGTCTTCTTTTGTCCATTTCTTCTTTTTCTCGTTTTTCCTCTCTCACTCAATTTTATTTTATTTTTTTTTGCAGAAAATACTATAACATACAAGGTACGATTTTCTTCTTCCTTTAAATATCTAATTCTTTTTCTAATTTTTTAGCTATCAAATTTTTTATTTGATTTTGTTGGTTTGTATTTTTATGTTGCTATTGATCTGAAACTCTTATTAATTGTGTGTATTGCTTGCCATTACCGATGCTATCTTTAAATATCATCGTTATAGGAGATTTGTGTGTGATATATATAATTTGTATATATATGTATGCATGTATAACCATGTAAGATTAGGTTTTAGCTCATGATATTCAATAATTCTTGGTAAGGATGATAAATTTTTCTTGGCTTTCTTGCTGTGGCTTTGTTTTAACATTATTTTAAATTTTTTTAAAAAGAAAATATATGGTTCTGATCTGTATTAAATTAGTAGATTATATATATCAAATATTATAAAAAAAATATTGAATAATGTATCGGGATTTTAAATTATGAATTTTCCTTTCATTTTTGCATAGTTTAGAAAAATAGCCAGTAAAATATTAGAAAAAAAATTATTGTTATAATCTAATCTAAAAGTAAATTTTTTTTTAGTAAGAATATTATATTTATCACTAATAAGGATATCATTTGAATATGAATTTTGTACAAATTTTACATCTAGTAGGATGAATATGGAGCAATACAAAATACTTCATGCAGATCAACAAGACAATTAGGCTATTTCATCGTTCTCTTGTACATGACACAACTCACCTGGTTTAGAATTTTGATTGACACTGATTACAATTGACGTACTTGACTTATTGAGTTTTGACTTATTGCTTTTGGATATTAGTTGAGAAAAATATTGTTTTATTATTAATTTGTTGCATTTAATATGTAACAGAGAAATTTATTGTATTTTTTGTCACCGTCGTTGAAAACTGAGACTGAAACAAGCAAAAAAATTTATTGATACTTTCATATTCTTGATGGATTCTAGTTCAAATATCGAATTCAAGCCTAAGATTGGTATGGAATTTGATAGTCTAGACGAGTCTTGGAAGTTTTGGGTTGAATGTGGTGGGAAAACTGGATTTGGAGTTAGGAAGCATTATTTTAACAAGAACAAGAACACCGAATTTATAACTTCGTATAAATATGTTTGTTGCAAGGAGGGTGTTCGTAAAAAGGACAAAAGAGAATCATCGACACTCAATCCTTGGCTTGAGACTCGAATAAATTGTAAAGTAAGAATGGGCGTCACATTTGTGGATAGTAAATATGAAGTTAATGAGTTTATCGAAGAGCATAATCACCCACTCCATCTTCAAGAAACAGTGCATATGTGGTCTTCCCAACGTAAAATTACAGAAGTTCAAGCCTATGAGATTGATTTGGCACATGATGTTGGGCTTAAACAAAAATCAAATTTTCAGTTGATGAGTAAGCATGCAGGGGGAATAGATGGTCTTGGTTATACAATGTTGGATGCTAAAAATTATATTCGATCCAAAAGACAAGGAAGTATGGTATATGGGGAAGTTGGTTGTCTGATGCGATATTTTCAACAACAATTATCTAAAAATCCATCATTTTACCATGCTAATCAGATGGATGTGGAAGAACAGATAACTAATGTTTTTTGGGCTGATGCGAGAATGCTAATCGACTATGAGTATATTGGTGATGTTGTGTCACTAGATACCACGTATTGTACGAACCGTGCATACCGACCACTTGCTATCTTCTCAGGTTTCAGTCATCATAGAGGAGCAGTGATTTTTGGTGCAGCACTTTTGTATGATGAGACTGCATCATCATTTGAATAGTTGTTCGAAACTTTTTTAGAGGCACACAAGCAAAAAAAGCCTCTCACTATCTTCAATGATCAAGATCAAGCTATGGCAAAAGCCTTACAGGAGGTGATTCCCGAGGAATTTCATGGATTGCACATGGAATTTGATGCAAAATGGCATCAAACACTTGGGAAACTTGATGAAATATGGTTCTCATTTCTTAACTGATTTTAAGAGATGCATGTATGGCATTGATGATGAGACTCAATTCGAGGAGGCTTGGAGTGTTCTACTAGTGCAATATAATATTCAAGAAAACACATGGCTGCAATCCACTTACAATATAAAGGAGAAATGGGCAGCTTGTTACATGAACAAGGCTTTCACACTTGGTATGAGGAGCACACAACTCAGTGAAAGTGTCAATTATGATATCAAGAGTTGTATGAAACCCGACTTAGATATAATGCAATTTTTTAAGCACTTCGAACAGGTCTTGGAGGAAAAGCGGTAAAATGAGCTAAGATGTGAATTTGAGACACGCCAAAAATTACCGAGATTAAAGCTAGAGAGTTCTCCTATGTTGCGTCAACTTTCTGAAATTTATACCCTCACTATCTTTCATCTATTTCAAGTATAGTTTGTTTTGTTCGTAGCTGTTTACATAAAATATAAAAATGAAACTCAACCATTATTTGAATATGTTTTCGGGCGAATTGATAAAGAAGGAGAATGGGGGTGACATTTAATCCTAGCACAAAGATGATTTCATGTAGTTGCCGAAAATTTGAGATGACTGGATTATTGTGTTGTGAAAATATATGATGTGCAGGACGTAAAAAACTGCCAGAGCATTATATCTTGAATAGATGGACGAGAAAAGCTAGGAGTGGAGTGGTACACGATTGTATGGGCAATGAAGTCGAAGAAGATCCTAAAAAAGAAAGTACAGAACGATATAGAAAAGTTTGTATGATGCTCGTAAGACTGGCAACCGAAGCCTCCGTCCACCGATCAACTTTCTCTTTGGTGTACAATTCGGTATGTGATCTAACCAATTAAGCAAGTCATAGAAATGCGTTTGACTGAAGTGAGCCAAGACTACAATGGTGGTGTCAGGACATCATCGATAGGACCTTCTATGATACAAGCAAAAAGATTCAAGAAAAGAAATGGTGTGAAAAAGTCAAGAAGATTGAAGAGTTGGGTAGAACTTCAAGCAAAACGAAGAAAAACAAATTTGAGAGTCGAGGTAAATTAACTAATGTTAATATTTTTTTGAAATAAAAATTATCTAGATTTCTTATTTTTACAATCATTGTAGGACATCGGAACACACGATGAATTACCCGTATCTTGTTTAGCACCTCCGGTACCTCATGCATGTCTTCAAACAACTGGAGGTCAATTCAATTTCACTGAATTATTGATTGTATGAACTTTAATGATATCTAAAAAACTTTTAGTGGGTAAAAATTTTAAGCCAAAAAAATATTAATTCTTATATGGTAAAATTAATTTTATAATATTTATTCTTATTTAATGTAGGCACAATTTGATCATCTTCACCATTCTCTTGAAGCCATGGATTTCAATGGAGATATATCCAATAATGCTCTTGAGTAGTTTTTTATTTAAAGAATAGCCGATTAACATTGTTAGTTGAAATGAAGTTTCAAAAGGTATAAATTATTTATTTTTGATGGAAATGCGGTGTTGAATTTTAGTTTTTGATATTGCATGATGGAAATGTTCTAAATTTTAATTTAAGCATTAACATGTTAATAGTTTTATATTGTTAAAAATTTTGTTCATTGGAAAAAAAATTAATAATACTCATCAAATTCGAAAAAAATGATACGGTTTTTCACATGTAAAAATTTAATATAGTAATTTTAAATTGCAAAATTATTAATTTAACATAAAAGAATTAAAATATTTATATTATTTCATATAAAATTGTCCGTTAATGTTTGTAGAAGATGGAAAAAAATGGAGGAAAATGGAAGAAAAACAAAAGAGAAAAAGAGAGGGAAAAAAGTGGAAAAAAAATTAGAAAAAATAAAAAAAAATTCAATGTGTGCACAGGTGATCCGGGTCCATTGAATACACCCCCCTTAGTACATACTATATAATACTCAATTTTAGTTAGATAACACTTGATTACACTTTAAGAATACTTGATCAAGACTTAATAATGCTCAATTTCTAATGTATGATATCATGCTATTGGTCAAGACGTAGAACTAATCATAGAATAATACAATATGTTAGTCTACAAACTATGCTAACCAGGTAAACACCACTGGACAAAACATATGTGGCAGCCTCAAAGCTAGGATAAATTCCTAAAATTGGCTAAATCACGGCTCAAAGCTGGGATAAATTCCTAAAATTGGCTAAATCATGACCAATTTATGCTACAAACCTTTTTTGGTTATATTTGTCGAAAATATAATGTCCCCAACTATTATTTTTTCAACAAATATAAAGGACGACTTACATTTGGGTCATCAATGTGTGCCTCTATTGGTTATGGTTGTGCAGTTGTGTTGATTTCCTACTGTGAATGGTGCATGGTTTCTCCAGCAAAAGACGTGTGAGTTCAAAAATTGGTTTGTAAGGCTTAACTTGTCAGGGCCCATTATCTTAATTAATATTTAATTACCAAACAACAAAGATTAATTGGTGTAAACAGCGAAAACGAGTTTAAAACGTTCATTTGGGCCTACAGAAATTTCGCCATGACCTCCCTGTAAGTAGGACATCCCAAAAAATTCAAAACACAACAATAACATTACACGCTCGAAAATAACATCAAGTTAAAAAACAACCAAACACATATCCTACAGCCGCACTGGCCAGGACTAGACACAACATACCACAAATAAAATCCAAAACAACATAAAAACATAACACCATAAAGCTACACAGGGCATCTCCCTAGCAAATCTATCAAACCAGCATAATATATATATATATATATATATAAATATCTGGGAACTCTGACACAAACCGACTGACTACTGAGTACCACTCGCTGACGCTCCACCAGACGCGTCAAATCCCCTGGAATGACCTGCTATGGAATCAAAAACAACCACAACATAAAAAGAAAACAGGGATCGGACCCCAGTACGACAAACCAGTAAAATTACGACGTATATTAAAGACATGTAATAATACCAAGCAAATGCAATGATATGCGATGCATGAATGGTAACAATGGAATAACGGATACCAAAAGGAGTCCAAACGAATAGCATCATCAACAGTAACAGTGGCCACCCGTGCCAGGAATGCAGCATCAAATCGCCGCTCGTCCATGCACGTAGCATCGGGAATGCGAGTAGCTAAGTCGCTCGTCCCCAGCTGTCATCTGGGAATGTGGCTAATCCTAACCCACTCATCACTCTGATGACTCAATATATCTCAACAGAATCAACATAAATAGCTGTCAAAGGAGTCAAGGCTCAATATGTTATGTCAATATAATTTATGCGTGAATGCATCAGAATAAACATTCAAATCACGTAATAGCAAACAACATTCACTGAATATTCTTACACGTCAATATAAGCGTCATAATGATGTAGGTTTGAGTGTACCTCAACTTCAACTTACAATACCACGGAAATTTTTTAAGAACTTCTGATGGCTCGTCCAACAACAGAACCTACAATATAAATTAACTATATACCTCAACACAATGCATACCAAACGACTAAACCAAAATAAATCGGCTCGGTTAAAATTCGAAATCCGGGCAGCCTATTAAAACCATACAAATTCTGAAATTCCAAACTTAATACCTCCAGAAACGAAGCCTAAACACACAATAGTAATCTCGCGAAGATGGCTCGCCGGAATGTCGCCGGAAACACTGTTCACGATCTGAAAAACGAGCTAAAAATTAGGGGAAAAGCTTAATACTTTACTTTTACAAAGTAATCCACCAAAAACAACCAATAATCGAAGTCAAAACCTTACCTAAACCGAAACAAAGATTACACGCTCTGATGATGGAAAAACAAGCCAATCAAACTCAATAACTTTCGATTCATGGCATGAAAGACTCTAATAAAATGGAGGAAGAAAATTTCTAACCTGTTACACTATAATTCTGGCCGCTGGAGACACTACGCGAAGACAGCAGAAAATAGAAGGAAGGCGCCGGGTTGCACGGCTGGGGAAGAACTTCTGGATTTGAGCGATTTTCTATACTGATTTCTCAAATGGTTTGGTTTATATAATTAAATGGAAATGGGCTGGGCCTATTGCTACTTGGGCCTCACATTCTCCCCCACTAATGAAAGATTTCGTCCTCGAAATCTAACATACACAACACTGATATCCACAACATCACAACTGATAATAATACATAGGAAATTCAGAATACATAGCGTAATTCATTACATTCTCAAACAAATGAGGTCATTCTTGACGCATCTTTGCCTCTAATTCCGACGTAGATTCTTCTCTTCCATGTCTACTCCACTGTACCAAAACCAATGGAATTGTCTTGCTCCTAAGCTGTCTTTTCTTGCGGTCCAAAATTTGCACTGGATGTTCAACATAGCTAAGGGAACTGTCCAACTTCACATCCTCGACATTCAAGATATGAGACGGATCTGGCTCATACTTCCGCAACATAGATACATGAAACACATTATGTATCAAAGACAAACTCTGCGGCAAATCCAAATGATAAGCCAATGTGCCAATCCTCTCAACAATCCCATACGGACCAATATAACGCGGAGCCAACTTCTCTTTATGTCCAAATCTCATAGTACCTCGGAATGGTGATACTTTCAAGAAAACATAATCGCCCACTTGGAACTCTAAAGGTCTGCGCCTTTTATTAGTATAACTGGCTTGATGATCTTGGGCTGCTTTCATCCTTTTTCTGATCAATTCAACTTTATCTTTCATCTCTTTAATAAATTCTGGTTTTGACATTTGTCTTTCTCCTACATCTTCCCAACATATCGGCGATTGTTGCCTGAAAACTATTATTGTAAGAGAATTCAACCAAAGACAATGATTCTTGCCAACCACCTTTGAAATCCATCACTACTGCTCGTAATATATCCTCTACAGTCTGGATGGTTCTTTCTGACTGATCATCTGTTTGTGGGTGATAGGTGGTGCTCATAGCCAACTTTGAGCCCAAAGCTGATTGCAAACTTCCCCAATACTTTGAAGCAAACCTTGGATCACGATCAGATACAATGGTTACTGGCACACCATGCAATCTCACTATATGATCAATGCACAGTTTCGCCATTTTCATATAAGTACAGGTATGATCATATGGAATAAAATGAGCGGATTTAGACAATCTGTCAACAATCACCCAAATCGCATCACAACCACGATTAGAACGAGGTAGATGTGTCACAAAATCCATAGCAGTGTGTTCCCAGTTCCACTGCGGCACTTCAAGACTATGTAACATTCCGCCAGGTCTCATTCTTTAGGCTTAACTTGTTGGCACGTTAAACATTTAGCCACAAAATGAGAAATATCTTTCTTCATACCTTCCCACAAATAATGAGCTCTTAAGATATGATACATCTTTCGAATTCCTGGATGAATACTATGTCGATTAAAATGTGCTTCCCGTAGTATAGCTTCTTTCAGATCTAACAAATTAGGAACCACAAGTCTACCATTAAAGCGCAGACTACCATCTGAGGCAACACTAAACTTTTCTGTCTGACCTGTTCGAGACAATTCTTTTAATCTATGAATGTGAGGATCGGTCTTCTGTGCTGCTTTGATACTAGATAAAATCTGTGGCTCAACTTGAATAGATGACACTATAAAGTAGTCTCCACTGATCTGATAAGTCCATCCTGAAGTTCCCAAGTGCTCATGAATTTTAGAGATAGTCAAAGATGTTAGCATAGCATTCTGAACTTTCCTGCTGAGAGCATCTGCAACAAGATTCATTCGGCCCGGTTGATACTGAATCTCACAATCAAAGTCTTTAAGCAACTCCATCCATCGACGCTGTCTCATGTTCAAGTCAGGCTGTGAGAAAAGATATTTAAGACTCTTGTGATCCGAATAAATCACAAGCTGCTCACCGTACAGATAATGACGCCATAACTTCAATGCAAACACAATGGCAACCAACTCTAAGTCATGAACTGGATATCGGGTCTCATGCGGCTTCAACTGACTATAAGCATATGCAATCACTCGCCCATTTTGCATTAAAACACAACCACGTCCATTTAGAGATGCATCTGAACAAACAACATATCCACCTGATCCTGATGGCAAAGCTAGCACTGGAGCTGTTGTCAACTTTTCTTTCAAAGTTTGAAAACTTGACTCACATTCATCAGTCCACACAAAACGTCGATCTTTTTGCGTTAATTGGGTCATAGGCCTTTCTATAATATAAAATCCTTCAATAAAACGCCTATAATATCCTGTCAATCCCAAGAAACTGCGAATATCAAAAATATTCGTCGGTGTTGGCCAATTGATAACAGCTTCCACTTTACTGGGATCTACTGATACTCCTTGAGCTGATATAACATGACCCAGAAATACGGCTCTGTCCAGCCAGAATTCACATTTAGAAAATTTTGCATACAATTGCGCTGCTCTGAGTGTCTGGAGGACTAACCTTAAATGTTCACTATGCTCCTTCTTTGTCTTTGAATAAATCAGAATGTCATCTATGAAGACAATAACAAATCTGTCTATAAATTCTCGAAAAACACGATTCATCAAATCCATAAAAACCACAGGAGCATTAGTCAATCCAAAAGGCTTAACTAGAAATTCATAATGTCCATAACGTGTTCAAAATGCTGTCATCGGAACATCTTCCTCTCGAACCCTAAGTTGATGATATCCAGAATGAAGATCGATCTTTGAATGCACTGATGTACCCTGCAACTGATCAAACAAGTCATCGATACGCGGCAGAGGATACTTATTCTTCACAATAGCTTTGTTCAACTGCCTGTAATCAATGCACATTCTCATCGTTTCGTCTTTCTTCTTTACAACAATACCAGAGCTCCCCAAGATGACATACTTGGTCTAATATAGCCTTTTTCCAGTAAGTCCTGTAATTGCTCTTTGAGTTCTTTCAATTCTGCTGGTGCTAAACGGTATGGTGCTCTAGAAATAGGATTTGTCCTAGACACCAACTCAATGCTAAAATCGATTTCCCTCTGGGGTGGAAATCCAATAATCTCATCGGGAAATACATCAGGGAATTCCTTGACAACATGAATATCTGATACTTCAAACCCTTTTTCCTGAGTCGCATCAACTGCATAGATCATAAATCCTTCATTTCCTGATGACAAGATTCTAAACATTTCCATTGCTGGCACTAATGGAATACGGGATTGCGAATCACTACCGTAAAAATTCCATTTACTGCCATAATACGGTCTAAATCTGACAACTCCATGGAATCAATCAACGGTAGCTCGATAATTTGACAAAGTATCCATTCCCAGAATACAGTCAAAGTCAGACATGTCTAGCTTGATCAGATTAGTTTTCATAATATTATCATCGAATCTAATCACACAATTCAGAATTATCTCATGAGACATCAAACATACACCGGCAGGAGTAGAGACTGACACAGTATCTATCAACGGAGTAGTAGCAATCTCATGCTCAACAACAAATACAACAAATATACAACAAATACAACAAATATACAACAAATACAAATGAATGAGATGCTTCTGTGTCTATCAATATACGAGCAGGATGATTAAAAATAAGGCAGATACCTGCAATAACTCCGCTCGATGCGTCTTGAACTTGATCCTTAGTTAGAGCATGAACTTGAGCCTGCTGTGGCCCTGGAAAACGCTGCTGAACAGAACCTCTAGGCTGAGGATAGCTAGACTGTTGAAAAGACTGAGTCGGAACAAAAGGTCTAGTTGCTGGTCCTATGAAACCTTGACCAAACTGAGGTTGCTGAAATTGTTGTCTTACTGCATTCGGACATACTCTAGCATAATGTCCAACTTGCCCACATATATTACAAGATCCATGAACTCCCGTACAATGAGTACTGATATGCTTACCACCACAACGATCACAAAATGCTCCACTTGGTGACCCAAATGAACCTCCACGCTGACTGCCAGAACTAGAAGAACTACTACGACTCTGTTTCTTGAACTGTTTTCCTTTGGCCTTAAAGTTTTGCTGCTTTGGTTGCTGATAAGACTGCGAAGGCTGATACGGAAGTAAAGGACGGTATAGTGGTGCACCCACTGGCATCGGCACATTGCCTCCAAAACTCTGAGGAAAACATGGTTGAACTGACTGTGGTTCTGCCAAAAGTAGACTTGCCTCCACATTCTTGGCTTTCTCTACAACATCGGCATAACTAACAGGCGCTCCAGCTACTACTAAAGTGCAAATAGTTCGATTCAATCCTTGCATAAAATGCGATAGCTTGTTTCGATCACTGCTAGCAACATGAGGAACATAGGCAAGAAGTGCTGAGAACTGAGAGGCATACTCCACTACAGTCATGTTACCTTGAGTCAATCTATTAAATTCAGCTTCCTTGGCCGAATAATACGAAGGCGGTGAATATTCTCGAGCAAACTGTGCGCAAAATACATCCCAAGTAACTCTTTCACCTGATTCTTTCAGAGCTTCCTCGGTAGTTTCCCACCATAACTGAGCTCGGTCTTTTAATTGACAAATAGCCAACTTAAGCTGCAAATCAGGAATGTACTCCAACATATTAAACAAGTGTTTCATACTTTTTAACCATGCTACAGCTTTCTCACCATTTTCATTCCCAAAGAATCGAGGAGGACGCATATTCTGAAATCGGGATATAACTAGTTCCATTTCACCCATTCCTCTAGTCAACTGATCCACTTCATGCTCAACGTTAACATTTCGTGCTTAACCACGAGGACGACGACGTCGTCTTCCCCATTCAGTCTCGTTAAGTCCTCTCACATTAGGAGCTTCAGATTCCTGAACAACTTCTTTTCCTTTTCTGCCCTTACGTCCAGGTGCCATCTATAAGACACAAGGATTTAATCCACAGGCAGAAACAAAATAATCGGTCTAGTATAAGAGCATAAACATAAACTAATATGCTCTAGTCCTGCTGATACAATGAATTCAAAACATAGAAACAAATAAGAGCAAATAATCAAACACATGCACAATCATTTTATTTGTGTCTAAACTCGAGTGTCCTAGACTCTAATTCGAGCGTATCCCAATTATGCTCTGATACCAAACTGTCAGGGCCCGTGCACTTAATTAATATTTAATTACCAAACAACAAGGATTAATTGGTGTAAACAGTGAAAACGAGTTTAAAACGTTCATTTGGGCCTACATAAATTTCGGCATGACCTCCCCGTAAGTAGGACATCCCAAAAATTTCAAAAACAACAATAACATTATACGATCGAAAATAACATCAAGTTCACAAACAACCAAACACATATCCTACAGCTGCACTGGCCAGGACTAGACACAACATACTACAAATAAAATTCAAAACAACATAAAAACATAACACCATACAGCTACACAGGGCATCTCCCTAGCAAATGTATTAAACCAGCATAATATATATATAAATATATGAGAACTCTGACACAAACCGACTGGCTATTGGGTACCACTCGCTGACGCTCCACCAGACGCGTCAAATCCCCTGGAATGACCTGCTATGGAATCAAAAAGAACCAAGACATAAAAAGAAAACAGGGGTCGGACCCCAATACGACAAACCAGTAAAATTACGACGTATATAAAAGACATGTAATAATACCAAGTAAATGCAATGATATGTGATGTATGAATGGTAACATTGGAATAACGGATACCAAAAGGAATCCAAAAGAATAGCATCATCAACAGTAACAGTGGCCACCCGTGCCAGGAATGCAGCATCAAATCGCCGCTCGTCCATGCACTTAGCATCGGGAATGCGAGTAGCTAAGTCGCTCGTCCCTAGCTGTCATCTGGGAATGTGGCTAATCCTAACCCACTCGTCCCTCTGATGACTCAATATATCTCAACAGAATCAACATAAATTGCACGTAACAGCAAACAACATTTACTAAATATTCTTACATGCCAATATAAGCGTTATAATGATATAGGTTTGAGCGTACCTCCACTTCAACTTACAATACCACGGAAATTTCTTAAGAACTTCTGATGGCTCGTCCAACAACAGAACCTACAATATAAATTCACTATATACCTCAACACAATGCATACCAAACGACTAAACCAAAATAAATCGGCTCGGTTAAAATTCGAAATCCGGGCAGCCTATTAAACCCATACAAATTCTGAAATTCCAAGCTTAATACCTCCAGAAACGAAGCCTAAACACACAATAGTAATCTCATGAAGATCGCTCGTCGGAATGTTGCCGGAAACACTGTTCACGATCTGAAAAACGAGCTGGAAATCAGGGGAAAAGCTTAATACTTTACTTTTACAAAGTAATCCACAAAAAACAACCAATAATCGAAGTCAAAACCTTACCTAAACCGAAACAAAGATTACACGCACTGATGCTGGAAAAACAAGCCAATCGAACTCAATAACTTTCAATTCATGACATGAAAGACTCTAATAGAATGAAGGAAGAAAATTTCTAACCTGTTGCACTATAATTCCGGCCGCTGGAGACACTACGCGAAGACAGCAGAAAACAGAAGGAAGACGCCAGGTTGCAGGGCTGGGGAAAAACTTCTGGATTTGAGCGATCTGCTATACTGGTTTCTCAAATGGGTTGGTTTATATAATTAAATGGAAATGGGCTGGGCCTGTTGCTACTTGGGCCTCACATAACTTCAAAAAGATTTTTGTACGAATAAATCATAAGAATCAAACCATATACATTTTTTAAAATATAAATTAGATTAGGTTTTTTGCAAGATTGAACATTTTTCATGATACTGATCAACACGATTCATGCTTAAAGTGAAAAGTAATATTTTTAGCATAAAAATAATAATTTTTCATAAATCGGAGTTGAAAATCCATCGCACAAGATTGGTCGTTTTATAAAATTGACATATAACTGATAAAATTGATCCGTACTAGAGTTTGAAAAAAGTTTTTTTTGTTGGTATAAGTTATTACTATTATTGTTATTTATTTATTTTCAAAGAGTGTTTTTATTGAAATAAAAGTTATGAATTAATAGGTACATGCGAGCAGCTGTTCTTTTCGTCTTCTTGGAGCTTTTCCATTCACTACAGAGAATCCATGGCGACTCCTCCTCCAACTGATGGTGCTCCTCTGATCCAATTGGACGAAGAAATTGAAGGAGAGGAAGTTGGTTCCAGAAATTATCGTTTCTCCAAAATTGGAGAACCCGTTCCCATACGCAGCAGCACCTTCAAATTCGACCCCGAAAGCCTTCCCACCCAACCCTTGGTCGTCTCCGAAAAGTTTCGTCTCCTTTTTGTCGCGCATCCGTGTGGTAACTTCTCTCACCGTGTCACTTTCACGCTCATATGACATGATGCATAAAGGCGTTCACTTTCTAATCCTATGTCCATTGCAAATTTTTTTTTCGGCATTTTGGGGTTCAGGGTTTTATGTTACGAGGACCAGGGACGTTATTGCATCCGCCGAGCTGATTAAAGACAATCAAACTGCAAAATCGTTGAAGGAGTTATGCCTCGTGGATGTTCCTGTCCAAAACGTGACCATGCTGGCGCTTTCACCTGATGACTCCATGCTCGCCGCAACGGAGGGCAGCAATGCCCACTTTTTTGCCGTCAGTGCTTTGCTCCATAAGGTAGGGTTTTTCAGTTTGTATAAATCTGTTAATATTTTGATAAGAAGTATTGAAAGTTCACTTTAATTCTACAAACAAGTTAAGAAAGAAGACAATAGTGCGTGTGTTAGCATTTTTTTAAATGATATATTTTTGTTAAAACATTATTTAGTAGTTTTTGGTTAAATTACTTTAAAACAATAATACAGCACTTTATGTTTAATTTGGATTGGTCCATTGAAAGCTTCAGAGCTATAGTGTAGTCCGAGCTAAAATCCATTTAAAGCAAGTGAAATGTATTTTTCCTATGGCTCCACGTTTGATTGCTAGCTTACTTAAAGATCTAGTTTGGTCGTCATTGTTGTTTGGTGGCGTTGGGTTCGGCACGAGCAGCGGGTTAGTGTTGCATTAATTGTTGGTTTTGCGTCGGGTTGACATGGGTCCGTGTTTTTGAAGTGTACTGAATTGTGCTTTCTTCTTAAGGCCACAGCTGTCTTATAGAGACCTACTCAATTCAACTTGAAAAAATTTTTGATGCAAGAAAATGCTGCTGGAAGACCTGAGCCACCACCTGGACTCTTTAAACTTAAAAATCTTCAATAGTATCTTACACCAGTACACCACAATTTCGTTGTGGTCTCTATTCTCTACACTTGGTCGTTGGCTTTGGTAGAAATGCTGGTGGTCTGGACTCATTCTTAATTAAGTTATTGTTACTAGGTTTTGTGTGGTAAGCACAGTAGCTTATCCCCTGTGGTGTAGTTAGCCTCTACAGTTCTGCACTATTTGTTGTGTTTTTCCAATAAGAAATGATATCTACGAATTTTAATCGAATGCATGTTTTGAGCATTCAATGCTTGCTTAATACATGTGATGCATTGAACTTTGTCTTGAGCTAATATGGTTTCCATCCAACTAACAAAATTTTTCCCAATTGTGCCTGTACTGCATCCGTGTTCTCCTTCAAAGATTCGTTACCCTTTTTGAAAATTGTACGGGTGCTTGATAGATAGCACACTCCCACAAGTTTTTGCATTTTTCCTCTCCAAACATGCATGCATGTATGTATCTATCTGCCATAGTTGTATTACTTTTCTAGGTCAAGTCCATTGATTTAAGACCACAATCCCTCAAAACTTTGTCATGTGAAACTTTAAGAGATAAGAAGGTGCTCTGGAGATTTATAGTGATATTTAAAGGGCTCACACCAATTTGAGTAACAACTTCATGTTAGTATTTTGTCTTTTGTAGTACATCCTGAGGGTTAATTTAGTGTGCAAAAAAAAAATCCAGTAAATACTTAAAAGCTTGATGGAAAGGAAAAATTTATTTACCATAGACGAGTTTGTGAATATAAATGGTTGGGTGGGAAAAGTCATTAGAGAAGGTACTTGAGTTATTTGGAACCGACCAGCCTATCGTTCGATTTTCTAGGTTCCTTGGCTTGGTTTCTTCAAAACAAGATAGTAGAGACTGTTCCTCCTCCTCTCTATTAGTGACATCTTTGCTTGTTGCAGTTTGATTTCATGATTTTGTTATCAAGTTTAGACTGTATTTTGAAAAAGTTGGATGACACCATCAAACTATTGGTACAAAATACAAATGATGTCATCTTCGTAGATATGTTTATTTTGGTTTCATTTTCCTGTTGTTGAATTGTTTTGTTCGGTCTTTGTCTTGATTTTGTTTTCATCGGTCTAAGATTGAAGAATGTTCTTCCCTACTCCAACTTGAGGGAATGTTAAGAGAATGGGTTTTTGTACCTGTTAAGGTATCAATGTAAATTTTTTACTTATCATATTTGTTGAGAATGCATTTCTCCTCACCCTAAATTATGTTTATATTTAGTTATTGTAATCAATTTAAACATGCTATTTAGTGGTAAGTTCAACCTCCCCTCCTTGCCTTACATGTAAGTTGTAACTGATTAATGTGGGAACATCCCAAGTGGAATGTATAAGAACCTGCCTCTTTATTTCAGTCACATTAATAAAATCTACAAATGTAAGTTCTATAATTGCGCCATATTTGTTTCGACACATGAAACCTAAGATGTCCTCAATTTTATCTATGCCACGGGTTCCCGTCCAATCAACTATACGTTAAACAGTGTTCTCTTGTGTCTTTTTCCCCTTATGGGAAATCTTCTATTCCCTGAACTTTCATGTGATAAATATGCCCATTGAGACAGGAGCAAAAGCCTTCCTTTTCAGTTCAACTTGATGATTCCGTATGTATTAAGGATTTGAGATGGGCGAGAAATGTTGCAAAGGTGTATGTAATTCTTTCAGCTCGTGGAGATTTATTCTATGGATCTGGCCATGGGCCCCTTAGCCACGTGATGGAAAATGTTGATTCTGGTATACTTTCTATTCTGTATTTATTTGGCTTATTTAAGTTGATGTGTATATTATAAACGGTGACTTTCGTGAAGTTGAAGTCGTGGTTCGACTTTACTGAATCATTTTCAGGAATCTTGTACGTCCTAATATCTCCTCTCTAGATTATTTGTCGTACCACTGAAGAGAGAGTTTATGATACAAAAAAAGCTTTTGTTCATGCAATCCTGGAAAATATCTTGGTTCGCTTGAATTTTGAAATTAATTTTCTTTCACTGAGAACAATGAGACTATTTCTATTATCATTGTGTAGTCATAGAACTTATTGAACTTCTTGTGTGTAGCAAAAACCTTAGCACATATTTGGTTCAGGATCATATTCTATTACTTACTGATCTTTTTTGGCATAGTTGATTGGAGTGTTAACGGCAATTTTGTTGCTGTGGCAAGGAAGAATAATATCAGCATTTTGTCATCACAATTGAAGGAAAAATTTAGCTTTTCACTACCTTTTCGGTCGGTGATAGGTGATAACGATTCTGATGTTAATCAGGTCATAAAAGGTATTTTTCCTTCTCCAGTAATAGATAGTCGTTGATAATTTGTTGGTTGCCATTGCCAATGTTCTGAAGTTTTTCCAATTCAATTATATTTATTATTCATTTAGCATCCTCTCCTGGATCTTTGTTTTGGAAACTGTTTTCTGTGGTCAAAATTACAGTCTTAGAGTTGTGAATTTTAATAAACTTGCGACCAGATCCCATGAATTTTCCCACTAATCAGATTCTCGAAGTTTCTTGGAATCTGTTGACATTGCTTTGCCTGAAATTTTAGATATGGCGTTGATATGTTTAGCAACTAAGTTGAAAGGCTATGCTATTGTTAACTTAAAGGTTTGCAAAAGTAGAGGTTTTTCGTTTGCTCCAACATGCTTAATTTTGGCGACCTAAAGTATGTTTATTTGCCCAAGTCGATGGATCTTGGTTGTTGTTCTCGTTGCTGTCACAAGAGTATGTTGAGTGCAGGGCACAGACTGCTTAAAGTAACCACCATGCCGGGAGAAAGAGCTAGACAGTATAATTTTTCGGTGTAAACTCTGGAAGATAATATCATCACAATTTTTTTCTTGCTCGTTAGTTTTTTTGGCAGATCGGATTCATTGAAGCTGCTATTATTTTATAAATTAATCAAAAGGATTCATTGTTGGCTATCTTGTAAGACTTCAATAAAGTGATGTTGTTGGGCTTTAAAGTATTTCTGTTAGTAAGCAAGATCTGGTATAAGATAATCGACGAGGAGACTAGGAATAAAGTAAAATATGTGTCAAATCTTTCCATCTGTTTGTTCTGTGGATAAAGAATACAACTCATGCAGTAGCCTTGTCAAATAAGTATATTTGACGTTTTGCCTTGGCATTTGATTGTTTTCTTCCCGAGTTATGTCCATTCTACAAGTTGATGTTCCAAAAACAAAGAGTCGAAGTACAAGTTTCACCTTTCAAAAAATAAGTAAGTTTGTTTTGCAGTGTAAAGGTGATTTAGTTTTCTCTCCGTGGACAGCATTTTTCTGGCTTCTGTTGGTTATGCCTGATAGTGTTATAGATTATGGAGTTGTTTCTGTTTGCACTAGAAATGATTGAATGGTCAATTGCTCACTTGTGTTTGTTGACTTCTGTTATAGTTGTACGGATCTATAGGCTGTAAAGTCGAAACCTAACTTGAAGTCTTAACGTATTCTCCCATCCTGTTTTTACAAGTTTCTTTCCATTTATATGCATGAGTTTTTTGAACTATGCTGGAATCTCAGGACTTGGGCTGATATACTTTTCTATGCAGGATTATGGATTATATAAAAAAAAAAAGGAAACCCTTCCCCCTCCCCACTCCAAAAGAGTGTTCTTCTTTTCTATCAAAGATAAACTTTACTAAAAAAAGCTTTAAAAGACTGATCTCTCTCTCAACTTGGATCTGTCCTTTTTTAATGTTTCTTTTTTGACAATAATTTTTTCTAAATCTCAAATTTGTGGGTTAGTGGACTCTGTGCGATGGATTCGTCCAGACTGTATAGCTGTTGGATGCTTTGAGTTAAATGATGACGGAGAGGAGCAAAATTACATAGTCCAAGTCATCACAAGCAAGGAAGGAAGAATCACTAACGTTAGTAATTTAATTCCGTATATTCAGATTATATTTGAAAACCTTCTATGCTATCAGTACCTTCTATGCTACTACTGATATTCAATTGCTTCTACACCATTTTTCAATTCGCCTTGAAGCCTAATGAATTCTTAATGAACTAGTCATAGATTTTTGACTCTTCATTGCTTCTGATGATTGTAGTTGTTATTGCACCGAAGCAGTTATTGGTAATTGATGTAGAAGTGCAGTTGTCTCCTAGCTTTCAAATGAAATTACCTATTACTGTCGGATAGTTTAGCATTTTCCTTTATGCATCTTGAGTTCTTGACTTACATCAGTCTCTGTCATGGCCCACTTTCTTGTCCTTTTTTGCATGTTACAAGTTTTCAAGCAATAGTCTATGCCCTTTCTTTTCAGATTGGTAGAAATGATGGATCCACAGTTGTGGCCTTTCCAGGTCATAATCCCAAGCCAAATTAGTTTTGGTTACAAATTTCTTTATGTGATCGATTTCAACTTCCTCAAAATCACTGGGGTCAGCCGTCGAATTGATCATGCTCATATTTATATATTTTGAGAGACATGGTTAATTTGCTAGAGGAAGAAGGAACCCTATTAATCAAATTTAGGAAAGCATTAGGTTTTGAGTTATGGTATGGGCACATAACGGTTTTAATAGCTTATTTTGGAACATTATAATATTTTTCCATTTTTTTTAACAACACTCGTACATATCTTACAAGTTCATAAATTATCTAATGAAATTTGTAAATGGCTCATAAGCTCTGCCAACAAGCTTTGAAAGGACAATGATTTTCTTTTTGTTAAATGTTCCAAAGTACTTTGTATTTTTCCGAAGTAGCTCGATTATATGTAATAATTTAATTGATCATAACATTTGTGCCAGAGTTACCATATTTCTTGCTAATTAACTGATTTGATTATTCTTTGTTTGTTTTTTTTTCCTTTCAGGCAGGTTCAAAGGCAATTGTGTTATCCTTCAACAATGTTTTCTTGGATTTTTGTACTGATGTTGTGCTCGCCCGAAATGGACCACACCTCTTTCTCAGTTATCTAGATCTTTAGTACGTGAACTAGTTAATTTATTTACTTGCTTTACAGAGCTTTTGATATTTCAGTCACACTAATATTTTGCTATCATATGTATTGAGTTTGTTCACCCGCAAATCGAATGAATTTCGTCATAAGATAAATTTGCTATAATATTTAGAAAACAAATATGTTTTGTGACGGCCATTTTGTGTTGTATATAATTGGTGTTGAGCCTAAACACAGGGCTATCCAGTGTTTTCAAAATTACTAACTTTCCTGTTATTTCACCCAACCTTAGGGTTTTTTTTAACTTTTTTTTATTAAAATGGATAGCTTGATATTAAAACAAATAGGGGTGTTTTGACCAAACCTTTAGAGATGTCAATCAATTGGCTCAATTTAATGCATATAAATGGGGCATAAAAAAATAGTTGTAACGAGAAAGTATTGCCCCATATTTTGTTTTGAGATGTCCACGGTTCTTTTTTTGTCTTGAAAGGTTGACGTTGAACTAATCACTTTTGAATAGGACTTCTATTCATTGTTGTCATGATCCAACAGTAGCATTCAGTTTTCTCGTTAGTTCTTGTTCTGGGTTCTTTGCTCCTTTCCGCCCTATCTCCCTTTGGTTCTCGAAATTTCGATCTAATCGGTCTGCCAAATTTATCTCAAATCTGTCAACTTCACCTGCTGGTCTGGTTCCAAATTTGTGCTTGATTTCTAGATTGGTCTATTTTAACAAAAGGTACCTTTGGAATTTGGTTGGAAAAAGTTCCTGATCTTGGACCAGGAATATAGAAATTTTGTCTGAGTATGCATTTGCTCTCTCTCATCACAGTGAGCTATATCCGATTTTGCTACTTAGAACAATTATGAGTTTTCATATTATTGAGGTTGTGCATCTTTCCTGGCTCAATAAAGTTTACGTCTCTGTAAGTTATGGTTATTGCCGACAAAGTAGGGATGAAACTTTTTGGGAGAAAAAGATGAAAATGTGATGCTATGATGTCCACATAAATGAACCTTCAGAAATTCACATCGCATATATATGCAGTAACCGTTTAAATGATCCAATATGCTCTTTAGTTAAACATTTTATGCTTTTGAAGACTGCATATATCAATGTTATAGCTGTTGCTTTCTTTTGGTTTCAGCGGCCTTGCATTTATTGCTAATAGGAATCTATCCCGACAAGTTGGATTGCTTTGTTGGTCGCTGGACAGCAGGAAGAATGAAGCTGCAGTTATTGAAATTCTTAATGATGCTTGGATTCTGTATATTGATTCTCAAGGTACTGAAATTCGAAACGAAGAAAAGAAAGATTTTATGGATAAAGATTTTATTGATGTGCATTAACACGGTTGTTTGTGGGTTCGTTTGCATGTCTCTAATATTCTGGAATTATGAAACTTTGCCATTCTCTTTTCATCTGAATGCGAGTTATTTATGCATGGTTATTTTTATTCCATGAAAATTGATTAAACTTATCATGGTTATTTGAGGATCAGTCAAGTTTATTACTTTTCACTTAGAAATGGTGTTGTCGTGTGGGGAAGTGGTCAAAAGGAAGCTAGTGTTTAACAGATTAAAAAATATATGGGAAACCATATGGATATGTACTATCAAGCTGTAAAGTACCAATATTTCCGGATTCAAAATAAAACAGATCTCAGATGCATCTCTCTGTTTTTTTTAGATGCATCTCTTTTTCAACTGGTGTGCTTTTAGATGATAATTTCTTAACTGTTTTGTCTCAGGTGATGGTGAAGAAAATGTGATTTTAGGAATCGCTGTTGACAAGGTTTCCCAGGATGAGAATGCCAAACTCACACTGGGGGATGAAGATACAGAGGTTTCACCTTCTTGTGTTGTTATATGCCTAACCATCGACGGAAAGATTTCAGTTTTCCATTTTGCTAGGTAATTTTTTGCCTTTGGTTTACATCTTTTTGGTAGCTTTTCCTAGTGGCGCTCTTGGGAAGCTACATGTAAAAATCTTACTATGTTCCTCTAGCGCTGCAGATGCTTTGTCATCACCCAATGGTGCTACTTCTGAAGAGGACAATACTTCACAGGTATCATTGAAGCATGAGTTGGCTCAGATTTCTTTCGGAGGTGAAGAGGAGAGTGGGGATCAAATCTCTTCAAAATCTGATTTTCCTATGCTGGGCCAAAATGAAAAGGTAAAAGCAGATGCTGAGGCTTCTGTCAATGAGAACATTGAACTGAAATCTGCTGTAAACTCATATACATTGCAACTGGCTGAGCCAACAAGACTTCAGTCGGAAATATCAAACCAGGATAGCAATGTAGAAACTCTATCAATACAGGATGCCAAATCATCTGCAAAAGCTGTGGGAAATTTTTCCATCCAGTCTCTAACCTGGTCAAATGGTAGAATCAATACTCCAAAAACTTCTGCTGGGAGGTTTTACTCTGCCCCTTTTAATGAAGTTGATGATTCTGATAAATGCTCTTCACAATCTGCTGGAACTGGAGCTGTACTTCGAGAATCTTCAGATATAAGTAAAAAAGCTGAACCTTCTGCGGAATTCACTGCTTTTGGACTGAGAGCATCAAACAGATTTGGAAACATACACTCACTACCAACATATACCGTGTCACAAGAACCTTTGGCTGAGGCCGTTGTTCCTGGAAAATCTCGTAAATCTGAGAACTATAAGGACACTTTTCCATCTCCGTTTGTTACTGGGTTGCCAAACTCCATGCAAAATTCATCAAAACAGCAGTTTGGAAATGTAATGTGTTCATCATGATGGAGATTTTCACCATACTTCTGTCGTTTTTTTTTTTTTTCATTTGTCTGTTTCTAGCACAATCTGCCTTGTCACATCCCCACCCATCAAGGCTTTTACCTATGAGTCTGTTATGTTGGTTGTTTCATCAGCTTTTGGTATTTTGGTTACATTTACTTAAATGCTTTGTGCCTTGACATTCACTATTGTCATTTCGATGAAAGACGTTCGAGTTACATTCTTTTTTTAGTTTGTGAAAATATTATTAAGTTTGTGTGATATGATTTTCACAAGTTATTGTATTCTTCAGGTTGAAGGAATGGCCAAAAAATTGGATATCCTTCTTCAAGGTATTGAAGGAAAAGGTGGTTTCACTGATGCATCTATAAACTCTAAAAAAAAACTGGTGAGAGAATTGGAGGACACCATGTGGGCTCTTTCCAGCAGATGCCGAATGTGGGGGGTTAGTTCTACTTTCATGTAATCAAACCTTCATTTTCTTTGTTATAAATATAGATCAATCAGCAATTTGTTGATTCATCCCATCGACAACTAAGCATTATAAGTAGATGTATTATGTACTCTTGGTTCAAACAAAATAATTTCTCGATTCTTTAATTTTTTAGAAAAGTTGAACTCAATCATCTTTGATACTAAATGCTTGAAGCAAAAGGGACATTCATGTAGTTGGCAGTTGGCACTTTACAAACTATCAGTTTATTATTCTTACCTTCTGAACATCCAAGAAGCAGTTAGCTCCTATCCGAGTACAGTTTTCTGAGATGTAGTTTTACCATTATGTGACGTTAACAAAAACATTTTACTCTGCTCTCTTATCTTGTCAGTGGGGGAAATATATTGGCTTCTGGTGTATTATATAGTGGTCAATGAACAACATAATGATATCAGCCAATTGAATTGGTTTACTGATACTAACTTTGTTTTGTCGGATTAAATACTATACAAATTTTGTAATATTATATTTCTTGATAATGTAGGGATTAATGGATGACAAATCAAGGGAAGTTCAACTTCTACTTGATAAAACAGCACAAGGTCTGTTCCTATCTTTTGCTGGTACCTTGATGCCATATAAATATTTCTGAATAGTGGCTTTGTATGAACAAAATATTGTTTATGATTTCATCATCTTTATGTGTTGGTAATGAGGGGAAACTCAGAAGCAAGAATGTGACTAGAGAAAAGGAACGGGAAGGGGAGTGAATGGTGAACCCCTTCTAGGCCTAGCTAGTTGAACACTATTATTTGTGGAAATACGATTAAGGTTTCAACTAGGATGACCATTTAATTTAGAAAATATTAAAGCAGAGAAATTATCCATCTAGATGGCTTCACACTGTTGAGTTTGATTTGTTTTTGTAAAAAACAGAAAAGCATCTTGTTACTTATAGTCTTGTGCATGGTGAATCGGGTTGATATATTTTAGATCATCAGCTCCAGAGATTTGATTAACCATCTTCCATCTTATTTATTATCCTTTTCAATTTATTTATTGTGGTGCAGCTTCTTGGGTGGTGATGGTGTCAAACGTGGAAGTACTGAACTAGATTGACTCCCATTAGTAGAAATTTAGGATCCTAAATTGGTGTTTCTGTTCTGGGTTAAAATTCCAGTTACTGTTGGGTAACTTTTGTTTTTAAGGTCTATATGTTCATGTAGGTGAAGAAAATGAAGAGGATGTACTCAGAGAGCAGGATATGTGATGAGGCCATAAGGGCTCCTCATTGGTGTATCTGTACCATGTCATAGTTATTTCTGATATTTGAAGTCATGCCTTACCATGTTCTGTGTTTTGATATCTTTGTAGTAAATATCGGCAGTAAAGTCGTCAAAACACTCTGTTATAGTATCTAATGCTATTAAAAATTTTATCTTTCTTTTTTCCTTGAACATGTAAGTTATCTTGTCTAGAAGTGCTGAATTTTGTGGCATCGTTTCAGTTTTGGTAAGGAAAGTATATTTGGAAGGGATCTTCAAGCAAGATGCAGATAGCAGATATTGGGAGCTTTGGAATCGTCAAAACCTGAGTTCTGAACTGGAACTGAAGCGAAGACATGTTTTAGATCTAAACCAGGTGTATACCTGTTTGCCATCTTCATTACTGTTTGTTTTCCTTATTTTATTTATTAATGCTTATACTGTAACGCCACGTTAACCCAAAAAATTCAGGAGTTGACAAATCAGCTGATTGAATTAGAAAGGCATTTTAATTCTTTGGAGTTCAATAAGTTTGGTGGAAATGGAGCACTGCTAAGAAATTCGAGAGCTTCAGAGAGTGGGTATGGGCATTCAAGGTATTGCATATCATGTCTTTGTCTTAAGCATCTGTTGTACGTCATTCGCTGCTAACTGATTGGTGAAATAATGTATTTTTATTTGATCAACAAACCATGAAGTGATAGCAGGCTACATTCTACATTTAAGTAATCATCACCTTGATGACTTTGTGAACAGCATAAATCACTTTTGATCTCATGAGGAGAGTATATGATGCAGACCCTTCTGCTTTTGAAATTAAGTAGTGATTACAAATATCATTTCAGGACAACAGTTAACATTTTATAATTTATGTGAATTATAGTAATTTCCCATTTGGAAAGGTGTTTTAATATGAAGACCTCACCTAAAGGGTTGTTATGGTAATTTCCTTCTTTGTGTTTTATCCATCCGAATTAAATTCTTTCCTTTGTTAAAAATTGTTACGGAACTTGTATGCAACTCCTAAAATTTGCAACCTAGCACTTTGTTAGTTATTAGTGACGTATGTTATTCATGTGACTGAAGGCTTCATTTCGAAACATATTTAAGTGTTTCCTTGCAGGCAAATTCAGTCCTTGCAAAGTTTGCGCCACACAGTGAATGCACAATTAGCAGCTGCCGAGCATCTTTCGGGATGTCTATCGGAACAGATGGCTGTTCTGAGTATTGAAACGAGTGGAAAGGAAAATGATGTTAAGAAAAAGCTCTTCGAGTCTGTTGGCCTCTCCTATAACAGTGACTCTTGCAGATCTCCAGATGGGAACAGGACCTTTTATACTCAGTCCCACCGCGAACAGTTCACCGTTTCAGGTTCAATTGCTTCTATAACACAGTCTGTAAGAAACCAAGCTAGTCCCCAGTGTTATGAACCAGAAACTGCACGGCGGCATCAAAATTCACTGGATCGGGTATTGTTTCTTTGCTTTCTTCTCTCTTGGTTTTTTAATCTTAATGAGTTGGCCATCACTCATAAGCGCCAGTACATTATATATATTTTATTATAGTCGCCCATCTGTTTCATTTTTCTTTGTTTCTAACACGTCATATTCGTTCAATTTCTAGTGTACCTGTTGTGAATAATGATTTTTTTGGATAATATTTTTAATAAAACAATTGTAACGACTTATGTGTCTTTGAATACTTCATCACTTTCTCCCCATCAAAAGTCTTAGGTACAAACCTGTGTTACTCTGGGAAATGTGGGAAATTGTGTGGTTTTGTAGTGTTTAGTGGCCATTCTTTGGATTTTTTGAAGGAGTACTTATCTTATATGGTGAAATTGATATGTATTATAATTGGTTTGTGGATCCAATATCTTCCCTGCTTAAGTACATGTATTAATCAAATGGTTGAACGAGTTGGATGTGCATTTTTTCACCCTTACAAATAAAACTTGAGCACCGTACTATGCTTGCCCAAATGCATGAAATACCCATGAGTTTGATATATTGGTGTGCTGATAAATCCTTTCAACAGCTTCACTTGATCTTGTCTTAGATTAACAGATTCTTGCGCTTGAATAATGTATGGAACTTTGCTCTTATCATAAGTTAAGTTGCAAAAACATGTTTCAACATTCAATTCCCACTGGCCGAAAGGAAGAAATGGAATACTGGATGTGATTTATGAGAGAAAACATGTATATTGAATTGAAATCAAATCATATTCATAATAACCGNCTGGTTCAACCGGTTTTCCGGTTCATAGCCAGTTCGGCCGGTTTGACCGCTAAAACAGTTTATAGGGTGTTCGGAGCAGATCTGTGACCGGTTCCCTGTCAAATCGGTCGAGCCGGTCGGTCCGGTTCTGAAAACATTGCTTATTTTAAATTCTGATATCCACACTCTCCGTCAATGTCAATCATGCCCAACTTGAACACCAAGTCTTCAAATGTGGGTTNGCAGAAAACAGAAGGAAGACGCCAGGTTGCAGGGCTGGGGAAAAACTTCTGGATTTGAGCGATCTGCTATACTGGTTTCTCAAATGGGTTGGTTTATATAATTAAATGGAAATGGGCTGGGCCTGTTGCTACTTGGGCCTCACATAACTTCAAAAAGATTTTTGTACGAATAAATCATAAGAATCAAACCATATACATTTTTTAAAATATAAATTAGATTAGGTTTTTTGCAAGATTGAACATTTTTCATGATACTGATCAACACGATTCATGCTTAAAGTGAAAAGTAATATTTTTAGCATAAAAATAATAATTTTTCATAAATCGGAGTTGAAAATCCATCGCACAAGATTGGTCGTTTTATAAAATTGACATATAACTGATAAAATTGATCCGTACTAGAGTTTGAAAAAAGTTTTTTTTGTTGGTATAAGTTATTACTATTATTGTTATTTATTTATTTTCAAAGAGTGTTTTTATTGAAATAAAAGTTATGAATTAATAGGTACATGCGAGCAGCTGTTCTTTTCGTCTTCTTGGAGCTTTTCCATTCACTACAGAGAATCCATGGCGACTCCTCCTCCAACTGATGGTGCTCCTCTGATCCAATTGGACGAAGAAATTGAAGGAGAGGAAGTTGGTTCCAGAAATTATCGTTTCTCCAAAATTGGAGAACCCGTTCCCATACGCAGCAGCACCTTCAAATTCGACCCCGAAAGCCTTCCCACCCAACCCTTGGTCGTCTCCGAAAAGTTTCGTCTCCTTTTTGTCGCGCATCCGTGTGGTAACTTCTCTCACCGTGTCACTTTCACGCTCATATGACATGATGCATAAAGGCGTTCACTTTCTAATCCTATGTCCATTGCAAATTTTTTTTTCGGCATTTTGGGGTTCAGGGTTTTATGTTACGAGGACCAGGGACGTTATTGCATCCGCCGAGCTGATTAAAGACAATCAAACTGCAAAATCGTTGAAGGAGTTATGCCTCGTGGATGTTCCTGTCCAAAACGTGACCATGCTGGCGCTTTCACCTGATGACTCCATGCTCGCCGCAACGGAGGGCAGCAATGCCCACTTTTTTGCCGTCAGTGCTTTGCTCCATAAGGTAGGGTTTTTCAGTTTGTATAAATCTGTTAATATTTTGATAAGAAGTATTGAAAGTTCACTTTAATTCTACAAACAAGTTAAGAAAGAAGACAATAGTGCGTGTGTTAGCATTTTTTTAAATGATATATTTTTGTTAAAACATTATTTAGTAGTTTTTGGTTAAATTACTTTAAAACAATAATACAGCACTTTATGTTTAATTTGGATTGGTCCATTGAAAGCTTCAGAGCTATAGTGTAGTCCGAGCTAAAATCCATTTAAAGCAAGTGAAATGTATTTTTCCTATGGCTCCACGTTTGATTGCTAGCTTACTTAAAGATCTAGTTTGGTCGTCATTGTTGTTTGGTGGCGTTGGGTTCGGCACGAGCAGCGGGTTAGTGTTGCATTAATTGTTGGTTTTGCGTCGGGTTGACATGGGTCCGTGTTTTTGAAGTGTACTGAATTGTGCTTTCTTCTTAAGGCCACAGCTGTCTTATAGAGACCTACTCAATTCAACTTGAAAAAATTTTTGATGCAAGAAAATGCTGCTGGAAGACCTGAGCCACCACCTGGACTCTTTAAACTTAAAAATCTTCAATAGTATCTTACACCAGTACACCACAATTTCGTTGTGGTCTCTATTCTCTACACTTGGTCGTTGGCTTTGGTAGAAATGCTGGTGGTCTGGACTCATTCTTAATTAAGTTATTGTTACTAGGTTTTGTGTGGTAAGCACAGTAGCTTATCCCCTGTGGTGTAGTTAGCCTCTACAGTTCTGCACTATTTGTTGTGTTTTTCCAATAAGAAATGATATCTACGAATTTTAATCGAATGCATGTTTTGAGCATTCAATGCTTGCTTAATACATGTGATGCATTGAACTTTGTCTTGAGCTAATATGGTTTCCATCCAACTAACAAAATTTTTCCCAATTGTGCCTGTACTGCATCCGTGTTCTCCTTCAAAGATTCGTTACCCTTTTTGAAAATTGTACGGGTGCTTGATAGATAGCACACTCCCACAAGTTTTTGCATTTTTCCTCTCCAAACATGCATGCATGTATGTATCTATCTGCCATAGTTGTATTACTTTTCTAGGTCAAGTCCATTGATTTAAGACCACAATCCCTCAAAACTTTGTCATGTGAAACTTTAAGAGATAAGAAGGTGCTCTGGAGATTTATAGTGATATTTAAAGGGCTCACACCAATTTGAGTAACAACTTCATGTTAGTATTTTGTCTTTTGTAGTACATCCTGAGGGTTAATTTAGTGTGCAAAAAAAAAATCCAGTAAATACTTAAAAGCTTGATGGAAAGGAAAAATTTATTTACCATAGACGAGTTTGTGAATATAAATGGTTGGGTGGGAAAAGTCATTAGAGAAGGTACTTGAGTTATTTGGAACCGACCAGCCTATCGTTCGATTTTCTAGGTTCCTTGGCTTGGTTTCTTCAAAACAAGATAGTAGAGACTGTTCCTCCTCCTCTCTATTAGTGACATCTTTGCTTGTTGCAGTTTGATTTCATGATTTTGTTATCAAGTTTAGACTGTATTTTGAAAAAGTTGGATGACACCATCAAACTATTGGTACAAAATACAAATGATGTCATCTTCGTAGATATGTTTATTTTGGTTTCATTTTCCTGTTGTTGAATTGTTTTGTTCGGTCTTTGTCTTGATTTTGTTTTCATCGGTCTAAGATTGAAGAATGTTCTTCCCTACTCCAACTTGAGGGAATGTTAAGAGAATGGGTTTTTGTACCTGTTAAGGTATCAATGTAAATTTTTTACTTATCATATTTGTTGAGAATGCATTTCTCCTCACCCTAAATTATGTTTATATTTAGTTATTGTAATCAATTTAAACATGCTATTTAGTGGTAAGTTCAACCTCCCCTCCTTGCCTTACATGTAAGTTGTAACTGATTAATGTGGGAACATCCCAAGTGGAATGTATAAGAACCTGCCTCTTTATTTCAGTCACATTAATAAAATCTACAAATGTAAGTTCTATAATTGCGCCATATTTGTTTCGACACATGAAACCTAAGATGTCCTCAATTTTATCTATGCCACGGGTTCCCGTCCAATCAACTATACGTTAAACAGTGTTCTCTTGTGTCTTTTTCCCCTTATGGGAAATCTTCTATTCCCTGAACTTTCATGTGATAAATATGCCCATTGAGACAGGAGCAAAAGCCTTCCTTTTCAGTTCAACTTGATGATTCCGTATGTATTAAGGATTTGAGATGGGCGAGAAATGTTGCAAAGGTGTATGTAATTCTTTCAGCTCGTGGAGATTTATTCTATGGATCTGGCCATGGGCCCCTTAGCCACGTGATGGAAAATGTTGATTCTGGTATACTTTCTATTCTGTATTTATTTGGCTTATTTAAGTTGATGTGTATATTATAAACGGTGACTTTCGTGAAGTTGAAGTCGTGGTTCGACTTTACTGAATCATTTTCAGGAATCTTGTACGTCCTAATATCTCCTCTCTAGATTATTTGTCGTACCACTGAAGAGAGAGTTTATGATACAAAAAAAGCTTTTGTTCATGCAATCCTGGAAAATATCTTGGTTCGCTTGAATTTTGAAATTAATTTTCTTTCACTGAGAACAATGAGACTATTTCTATTATCATTGTGTAGTCATAGAACTTATTGAACTTCTTGTGTGTAGCAAAAACCTTAGCACATATTTGGTTCAGGATCATATTCTATTACTTACTGATCTTTTTTGGCATAGTTGATTGGAGTGTTAACGGCAATTTTGTTGCTGTGGCAAGGAAGAATAATATCAGCATTTTGTCATCACAATTGAAGGAAAAATTTAGCTTTTCACTACCTTTTCGGTCGGTGATAGGTGATAACGATTCTGATGTTAATCAGGTCATAAAAGGTATTTTTCCTTCTCCAGTAATAGATAGTCGTTGATAATTTGTTGGTTGCCATTGCCAATGTTCTGAAGTTTTTCCAATTCAATTATATTTATTATTCATTTAGCATCCTCTCCTGGATCTTTGTTTTGGAAACTGTTTTCTGTGGTCAAAATTACAGTCTTAGAGTTGTGAATTTTAATAAACTTGCGACCAGATCCCATGAATTTTCCCACTAATCAGATTCTCGAAGTTTCTTGGAATCTGTTGACATTGCTTTGCCTGAAATTTTAGATATGGCGTTGATATGTTTAGCAACTAAGTTGAAAGGCTATGCTATTGTTAACTTAAAGGTTTGCAAAAGTAGAGGTTTTTCGTTTGCTCCAACATGCTTAATTTTGGCGACCTAAAGTATGTTTATTTGCCCAAGTCGATGGATCTTGGTTGTTGTTCTCGTTGCTGTCACAAGAGTATGTTGAGTGCAGGGCACAGACTGCTTAAAGTAACCACCATGCCGGGAGAAAGAGCTAGACAGTATAATTTTTCGGTGTAAACTCTGGAAGATAATATCATCACAATTTTTTTCTTGCTCGTTAGTTTTTTTGGCAGATCGGATTCATTGAAGCTGCTATTATTTTATAAATTAATCAAAAGGATTCATTGTTGGCTATCTTGTAAGACTTCAATAAAGTGATGTTGTTGGGCTTTAAAGTATTTCTGTTAGTAAGCAAGATCTGGTATAAGATAATCGACGAGGAGACTAGGAATAAAGTAAAATATGTGTCAAATCTTTCCATCTGTTTGTTCTGTGGATAAAGAATACAACTCATGCAGTAGCCTTGTCAAATAAGTATATTTGACGTTTTGCCTTGGCATTTGATTGTTTTCTTCCCGAGTTATGTCCATTCTACAAGTTGATGTTCCAAAAACAAAGAGTCGAAGTACAAGTTTCACCTTTCAAAAAATAAGTAAGTTTGTTTTGCAGTGTAAAGGTGATTTAGTTTTCTCTCCGTGGACAGCATTTTTCTGGCTTCTGTTGGTTATGCCTGATAGTGTTATAGATTATGGAGTTGTTTCTGTTTGCACTAGAAATGATTGAATGGTCAATTGCTCACTTGTGTTTGTTGACTTCTGTTATAGTTGTACGGATCTATAGGCTGTAAAGTCGAAACCTAACTTGAAGTCTTAACGTATTCTCCCATCCTGTTTTTACAAGTTTCTTTCCATTTATATGCATGAGTTTTTTGAACTATGCTGGAATCTCAGGACTTGGGCTGATATACTTTTCTATGCAGGATTATGGATTATATAAAAAAAAAAAGGAAACCCTTCCCCCTCCCCACTCCAAAAGAGTGTTCTTCTTTTCTATCAAAGATAAACTTTACTAAAAAAAGCTTTAAAAGACTGATCTCTCTCTCAACTTGGATCTGTCCTTTTTTAATGTTTCTTTTTTGACAATAATTTTTTCTAAATCTCAAATTTGTGGGTTAGTGGACTCTGTGCGATGGATTCGTCCAGACTGTATAGCTGTTGGATGCTTTGAGTTAAATGATGACGGAGAGGAGCAAAATTACATAGTCCAAGTCATCACAAGCAAGGAAGGAAGAATCACTAACGTTAGTAATTTAATTCCGTATATTCAGATTATATTTGAAAACCTTCTATGCTATCAGTACCTTCTATGCTACTACTGATATTCAATTGCTTCTACACCATTTTTCAATTCGCCTTGAAGCCTAATGAATTCTTAATGAACTAGTCATAGATTTTTGACTCTTCATTGCTTCTGATGATTGTAGTTGTTATTGCACCGAAGCAGTTATTGGTAATTGATGTAGAAGTGCAGTTGTCTCCTAGCTTTCAAATGAAATTACCTATTACTGTCGGATAGTTTAGCATTTTCCTTTATGCATCTTGAGTTCTTGACTTACATCAGTCTCTGTCATGGCCCACTTTCTTGTCCTTTTTTGCATGTTACAAGTTTTCAAGCAATAGTCTATGCCCTTTCTTTTCAGATTGGTAGAAATGATGGATCCACAGTTGTGGCCTTTCCAGGTCATAATCCCAAGCCAAATTAGTTTTGGTTACAAATTTCTTTATGTGATCGATTTCAACTTCCTCAAAATCACTGGGGTCAGCCGTCGAATTGATCATGCTCATATTTATATATTTTGAGAGACATGGTTAATTTGCTAGAGGAAGAAGGAACCCTATTAATCAAATTTAGGAAAGCATTAGGTTTTGAGTTATGGTATGGGCACATAACGGTTTTAATAGCTTATTTTGGAACATTATAATATTTTTCCATTTTTTTTAACAACACTCGTACATATCTTACAAGTTCATAAATTATCTAATGAAATTTGTAAATGGCTCATAAGCTCTGCCAACAAGCTTTGAAAGGACAATGATTTTCTTTTTGTTAAATGTTCCAAAGTACTTTGTATTTTTCCGAAGTAGCTCGATTATATGTAATAATTTAATTGATCATAACATTTGTGCCAGAGTTACCATATTTCTTGCTAATTAACTGATTTGATTATTCTTTGTTTGTTTTTTTTTCCTTTCAGGCAGGTTCAAAGGCAATTGTGTTATCCTTCAACAATGTTTTCTTGGATTTTTGTACTGATGTTGTGCTCGCCCGAAATGGACCACACCTCTTTCTCAGTTATCTAGATCTTTAGTACGTGAACTAGTTAATTTATTTACTTGCTTTACAGAGCTTTTGATATTTCAGTCACACTAATATTTTGCTATCATATGTATTGAGTTTGTTCACCCGCAAATCGAATGAATTTCGTCATAAGATAAATTTGCTATAATATTTAGAAAACAAATATGTTTTGTGACGGCCATTTTGTGTTGTATATAATTGGTGTTGAGCCTAAACACAGGGCTATCCAGTGTTTTCAAAATTACTAACTTTCCTGTTATTTCACCCAACCTTAGGGTTTTTTTTAACTTTTTTTTATTAAAATGGATAGCTTGATATTAAAACAAATAGGGGTGTTTTGACCAAACCTTTAGAGATGTCAATCAATTGGCTCAATTTAATGCATATAAATGGGGCATAAAAAAATAGTTGTAACGAGAAAGTATTGCCCCATATTTTGTTTTGAGATGTCCACGGTTCTTTTTTTGTCTTGAAAGGTTGACGTTGAACTAATCACTTTTGAATAGGACTTCTATTCATTGTTGTCATGATCCAACAGTAGCATTCAGTTTTCTCGTTAGTTCTTGTTCTGGGTTCTTTGCTCCTTTCCGCCCTATCTCCCTTTGGTTCTCGAAATTTCGATCTAATCGGTCTGCCAAATTTATCTCAAATCTGTCAACTTCACCTGCTGGTCTGGTTCCAAATTTGTGCTTGATTTCTAGATTGGTCTATTTTAACAAAAGGTACCTTTGGAATTTGGTTGGAAAAAGTTCCTGATCTTGGACCAGGAATATAGAAATTTTGTCTGAGTATGCATTTGCTCTCTCTCATCACAGTGAGCTATATCCGATTTTGCTACTTAGAACAATTATGAGTTTTCATATTATTGAGGTTGTGCATCTTTCCTGGCTCAATAAAGTTTACGTCTCTGTAAGTTATGGTTATTGCCGACAAAGTAGGGATGAAACTTTTTGGGAGAAAAAGATGAAAATGTGATGCTATGATGTCCACATAAATGAACCTTCAGAAATTCACATCGCATATATATGCAGTAACCGTTTAAATGATCCAATATGCTCTTTAGTTAAACATTTTATGCTTTTGAAGACTGCATATATCAATGTTATAGCTGTTGCTTTCTTTTGGTTTCAGCGGCCTTGCATTTATTGCTAATAGGAATCTATCCCGACAAGTTGGATTGCTTTGTTGGTCGCTGGACAGCAGGAAGAATGAAGCTGCAGTTATTGAAATTCTTAATGATGCTTGGATTCTGTATATTGATTCTCAAGGTACTGAAATTCGAAACGAAGAAAAGAAAGATTTTATGGATAAAGATTTTATTGATGTGCATTAACACGGTTGTTTGTGGGTTCGTTTGCATGTCTCTAATATTCTGGAATTATGAAACTTTGCCATTCTCTTTTCATCTGAATGCGAGTTATTTATGCATGGTTATTTTTATTCCATGAAAATTGATTAAACTTATCATGGTTATTTGAGGATCAGTCAAGTTTATTACTTTTCACTTAGAAATGGTGTTGTCGTGTGGGGAAGTGGTCAAAAGGAAGCTAGTGTTTAACAGATTAAAAAATATATGGGAAACCATATGGATATGTACTATCAAGCTGTAAAGTACCAATATTTCCGGATTCAAAATAAAACAGATCTCAGATGCATCTCTCTGTTTTTTTTAGATGCATCTCTTTTTCAACTGGTGTGCTTTTAGATGATAATTTCTTAACTGTTTTGTCTCAGGTGATGGTGAAGAAAATGTGATTTTAGGAATCGCTGTTGACAAGGTTTCCCAGGATGAGAATGCCAAACTCACACTGGGGGATGAAGATACAGAGGTTTCACCTTCTTGTGTTGTTATATGCCTAACCATCGACGGAAAGATTTCAGTTTTCCATTTTGCTAGGTAATTTTTTGCCTTTGGTTTACATCTTTTTGGTAGCTTTTCCTAGTGGCGCTCTTGGGAAGCTACATGTAAAAATCTTACTATGTTCCTCTAGCGCTGCAGATGCTTTGTCATCACCCAATGGTGCTACTTCTGAAGAGGACAATACTTCACAGGTATCATTGAAGCATGAGTTGGCTCAGATTTCTTTCGGAGGTGAAGAGGAGAGTGGGGATCAAATCTCTTCAAAATCTGATTTTCCTATGCTGGGCCAAAATGAAAAGGTAAAAGCAGATGCTGAGGCTTCTGTCAATGAGAACATTGAACTGAAATCTGCTGTAAACTCATATACATTGCAACTGGCTGAGCCAACAAGACTTCAGTCGGAAATATCAAACCAGGATAGCAATGTAGAAACTCTATCAATACAGGATGCCAAATCATCTGCAAAAGCTGTGGGAAATTTTTCCATCCAGTCTCTAACCTGGTCAAATGGTAGAATCAATACTCCAAAAACTTCTGCTGGGAGGTTTTACTCTGCCCCTTTTAATGAAGTTGATGATTCTGATAAATGCTCTTCACAATCTGCTGGAACTGGAGCTGTACTTCGAGAATCTTCAGATATAAGTAAAAAAGCTGAACCTTCTGCGGAATTCACTGCTTTTGGACTGAGAGCATCAAACAGATTTGGAAACATACACTCACTACCAACATATACCGTGTCACAAGAACCTTTGGCTGAGGCCGTTGTTCCTGGAAAATCTCGTAAATCTGAGAACTATAAGGACACTTTTCCATCTCCGTTTGTTACTGGGTTGCCAAACTCCATGCAAAATTCATCAAAACAGCAGTTTGGAAATGTAATGTGTTCATCATGATGGAGATTTTCACCATACTTCTGTCGTTTTTTTTTTTTTTCATTTGTCTGTTTCTAGCACAATCTGCCTTGTCACATCCCCACCCATCAAGGCTTTTACCTATGAGTCTGTTATGTTGGTTGTTTCATCAGCTTTTGGTATTTTGGTTACATTTACTTAAATGCTTTGTGCCTTGACATTCACTATTGTCATTTCGATGAAAGACGTTCGAGTTACATTCTTTTTTTAGTTTGTGAAAATATTATTAAGTTTGTGTGATATGATTTTCACAAGTTATTGTATTCTTCAGGTTGAAGGAATGGCCAAAAAATTGGATATCCTTCTTCAAGGTATTGAAGGAAAAGGTGGTTTCACTGATGCATCTATAAACTCTAAAAAAAAACTGGTGAGAGAATTGGAGGACACCATGTGGGCTCTTTCCAGCAGATGCCGAATGTGGGGGGTTAGTTCTACTTTCATGTAATCAAACCTTCATTTTCTTTGTTATAAATATAGATCAATCAGCAATTTGTTGATTCATCCCATCGACAACTAAGCATTATAAGTAGATGTATTATGTACTCTTGGTTCAAACAAAATAATTTCTCGATTCTTTAATTTTTTAGAAAAGTTGAACTCAATCATCTTTGATACTAAATGCTTGAAGCAAAAGGGACATTCATGTAGTTGGCAGTTGGCACTTTACAAACTATCAGTTTATTATTCTTACCTTCTGAACATCCAAGAAGCAGTTAGCTCCTATCCGAGTACAGTTTTCTGAGATGTAGTTTTACCATTATGTGACGTTAACAAAAACATTTTACTCTGCTCTCTTATCTTGTCAGTGGGGGAAATATATTGGCTTCTGGTGTATTATATAGTGGTCAATGAACAACATAATGATATCAGCCAATTGAATTGGTTTACTGATACTAACTTTGTTTTGTCGGATTAAATACTATACAAATTTTGTAATATTATATTTCTTGATAATGTAGGGATTAATGGATGACAAATCAAGGGAAGTTCAACTTCTACTTGATAAAACAGCACAAGGTCTGTTCCTATCTTTTGCTGGTACCTTGATGCCATATAAATATTTCTGAATAGTGGCTTTGTATGAACAAAATATTGTTTATGATTTCATCATCTTTATGTGTTGGTAATGAGGGGAAACTCAGAAGCAAGAATGTGACTAGAGAAAAGGAACGGGAAGGGGAGTGAATGGTGAACCCCTTCTAGGCCTAGCTAGTTGAACACTATTATTTGTGGAAATACGATTAAGGTTTCAACTAGGATGACCATTTAATTTAGAAAATATTAAAGCAGAGAAATTATCCATCTAGATGGCTTCACACTGTTGAGTTTGATTTGTTTTTGTAAAAAACAGAAAAGCATCTTGTTACTTATAGTCTTGTGCATGGTGAATCGGGTTGATATATTTTAGATCATCAGCTCCAGAGATTTGATTAACCATCTTCCATCTTATTTATTATCCTTTTCAATTTATTTATTGTGGTGCAGCTTCTTGGGTGGTGATGGTGTCAAACGTGGAAGTACTGAACTAGATTGACTCCCATTAGTAGAAATTTAGGATCCTAAATTGGTGTTTCTGTTCTGGGTTAAAATTCCAGTTACTGTTGGGTAACTTTTGTTTTTAAGGTCTATATGTTCATGTAGGTGAAGAAAATGAAGAGGATGTACTCAGAGAGCAGGATATGTGATGAGGCCATAAGGGCTCCTCATTGGTGTATCTGTACCATGTCATAGTTATTTCTGATATTTGAAGTCATGCCTTACCATGTTCTGTGTTTTGATATCTTTGTAGTAAATATCGGCAGTAAAGTCGTCAAAACACTCTGTTATAGTATCTAATGCTATTAAAAATTTTATCTTTCTTTTTTCCTTGAACATGTAAGTTATCTTGTCTAGAAGTGCTGAATTTTGTGGCATCGTTTCAGTTTTGGTAAGGAAAGTATATTTGGAAGGGATCTTCAAGCAAGATGCAGATAGCAGATATTGGGAGCTTTGGAATCGTCAAAACCTGAGTTCTGAACTGGAACTGAAGCGAAGACATGTTTTAGATCTAAACCAGGTGTATACCTGTTTGCCATCTTCATTACTGTTTGTTTTCCTTATTTTATTTATTAATGCTTATACTGTAACGCCACGTTAACCCAAAAAATTCAGGAGTTGACAAATCAGCTGATTGAATTAGAAAGGCATTTTAATTCTTTGGAGTTCAATAAGTTTGGTGGAAATGGAGCACTGCTAAGAAATTCGAGAGCTTCAGAGAGTGGGTATGGGCATTCAAGGTATTGCATATCATGTCTTTGTCTTAAGCATCTGTTGTACGTCATTCGCTGCTAACTGATTGGTGAAATAATGTATTTTTATTTGATCAACAAACCATGAAGTGATAGCAGGCTACATTCTACATTTAAGTAATCATCACCTTGATGACTTTGTGAACAGCATAAATCACTTTTGATCTCATGAGGAGAGTATATGATGCAGACCCTTCTGCTTTTGAAATTAAGTAGTGATTACAAATATCATTTCAGGACAACAGTTAACATTTTATAATTTATGTGAATTATAGTAATTTCCCATTTGGAAAGGTGTTTTAATATGAAGACCTCACCTAAAGGGTTGTTATGGTAATTTCCTTCTTTGTGTTTTATCCATCCGAATTAAATTCTTTCCTTTGTTAAAAATTGTTACGGAACTTGTATGCAACTCCTAAAATTTGCAACCTAGCACTTTGTTAGTTATTAGTGACGTATGTTATTCATGTGACTGAAGGCTTCATTTCGAAACATATTTAAGTGTTTCCTTGCAGGCAAATTCAGTCCTTGCAAAGTTTGCGCCACACAGTGAATGCACAATTAGCAGCTGCCGAGCATCTTTCGGGATGTCTATCGGAACAGATGGCTGTTCTGAGTATTGAAACGAGTGGAAAGGAAAATGATGTTAAGAAAAAGCTCTTCGAGTCTGTTGGCCTCTCCTATAACAGTGACTCTTGCAGATCTCCAGATGGGAACAGGACCTTTTATACTCAGTCCCACCGCGAACAGTTCACCGTTTCAGGTTCAATTGCTTCTATAACACAGTCTGTAAGAAACCAAGCTAGTCCCCAGTGTTATGAACCAGAAACTGCACGGCGGCATCAAAATTCACTGGATCGGGTATTGTTTCTTTGCTTTCTTCTCTCTTGGTTTTTTAATCTTAATGAGTTGGCCATCACTCATAAGCGCCAGTACATTATATATATTTTATTATAGTCGCCCATCTGTTTCATTTTTCTTTGTTTCTAACACGTCATATTCGTTCAATTTCTAGTGTACCTGTTGTGAATAATGATTTTTTTGGATAATATTTTTAATAAAACAATTGTAACGACTTATGTGTCTTTGAATACTTCATCACTTTCTCCCCATCAAAAGTCTTAGGTACAAACCTGTGTTACTCTGGGAAATGTGGGAAATTGTGTGGTTTTGTAGTGTTTAGTGGCCATTCTTTGGATTTTTTGAAGGAGTACTTATCTTATATGGTGAAATTGATATGTATTATAATTGGTTTGTGGATCCAATATCTTCCCTGCTTAAGTACATGTATTAATCAAATGGTTGAACGAGTTGGATGTGCATTTTTTCACCCTTACAAATAAAACTTGAGCACCGTACTATGCTTGCCCAAATGCATGAAATACCCATGAGTTTGATATATTGGTGTGCTGATAAATCCTTTCAACAGCTTCACTTGATCTTGTCTTAGATTAACAGATTCTTGCGCTTGAATAATGTATGGAACTTTGCTCTTATCATAAGTTAAGTTGCAAAAACATGTTTCAACATTCAATTCCCACTGGCCGAAAGGAAGAAATGGAATACTGGATGTGATTTATGAGAGAAAACATGTATATTGAATTGAAATCAAATCATATTCATAATAACCGAGTAAATCACTTATTTATACATTACAAATCAATGGATAAAAAACTTAATCTATTCTAAACATAAACTTTAAAATTTAAACAGTAGATAGATAGTTATCTAATAAACTAAAGAATCCATCCTAGCCGAACCGGTGATCGAACCGGTTTAGATTGAAAAACGGTTCAACCGGTCTGGTTCAATCTGTCTGACCAGTTGAACTGACGATCGAACCGGAAAACCGTTATATTATATAAATAATAATATAATATTAAAAATAATATATTTTAAATTATAAAGATTTTAACTATGTATATAAATAATAAAAAGATATAATAAAATCTAAACATATATATAAGATGTATAGAAATATACGAAAAAATATATTTATCAAAGTTTAAAACCTAAATAACTATATACGTATATTCTAAATATCAATTTTNACTTGAACACCAAGTCTTCAAATGTGGGTTGAAATCGACCCTTTGTTTGGACATTTGCAACTTACGACTTTCTAGGAACGTAGTTAACTCTTGAGATTCTCATCTCAATTTTTTCACTGATGAAATGACGATCGATCTCAACATGCTTAGTACCATCATGATGAATTGGATTCTTGGCAATGGCTATTGCTGCTAGGTTAGTTCGATTGTCTGATGTTCTTCCAATTTCAACTCAGTCAACAACCTTTGAAGCCATATTCCTTGGGAAATCCCATTGGCCAATGACCGAAATTATGCTTTTGCATTGCTTCTTGCCACCACTGTTTGATTTTTGCTACGCCATGTTACTAGGTTACCCAAACAAATGAGCCATACCCAAACGTAGATCATCCATCAGTCGAAGATCCTGCCCAGTCTGCATCACTGTATTCTTATATATCTCTTGACGTGGTTCTGCGGAAACACGGTCTATTCCCATGGGACTCTTTTAGGTACTTGAATATCCTAAGAACAACCTCCATGTGTTTATCTGTTGGATTGTTCATGAAATGACTTACGAAGCTGACAACAAATCCAATTTCTAGTCTTGTATGAGAGAGATATATCAAGTTGCTTACTAATCTTTGATATCTCCTTTTATCGACATGAGGACTGTCATTCTTCTGACCAATTCTTACATTTGTGTCCGTTGGTGTATCTACAGGCTTGCACCCCAACATCCATGTTACCTTTAAGAGATCCAAGACATTTTCTTTGGGAAATTAAAATTCCATGCTTTGATCTGGCCACTTCTATTCCAAGAAATATTTCAAGGGTCCAAGATCTTTCATCTCGAATTCCTTTGAAAGCAGTCGCTTAATCGGAGTGATTTCCAGTGATGACAATATCATCAACATAGACAATGTTAACAGAGATTCTATCTATGTTGGAGTGTTTAACGAACATAGTGTGGTCTGATTGGCATTGTAGATTCCCATTGCCTTTCAGGACTTTGGTGAACCTGTGAAACCAAACCCGAGGCGATTGTTTCAGGCCATAGAGTGATTTCTTCAACCTACATACCTTGTTTACAATTTCTTCTGACTAAATCTCGGAGGTATGTTCATGCAGTATAGAGGTCGGTCTAAATTTGTGGCAATGGATAGGAGTACACGGACTGTGCTCAGCATGGCTACTGGTGAAAAAGTTTGGTGTACTTTTTTTGCTGCCGGACGTGCTTTAAACCGTTCAATGCTTCCATCAGATTTGTGCTCAATTGTAAAGAGCTATTTGCAACCAACAACATGTTTTTCGGGTGGAAGTTCTATGATCTGCCAAGTATTGTTCTTTTCAAGGGCTCGGATTTCATCAAAGACAGCTGTTCTCCAATGTGAATTTTGGAGAGCTTCATTGATGCTTGATGGTACCTGTACTTGATCTAAAGTCACAACAAAAGTACGACCGTACGATGTGCAAGGAATAAACGATCAAATGTGACAAAATTAATTATCAGATGCTAAGTGCATGTTCTAATCCCCTTTCTCAATGCAATAGGTAAATCATCAATTTCATCAGTATTCGGTGTGTCAGAGCTTGGCGTACCTTGAGTGTGATTAAGAGAATCTGGGCGTCAAAGAAGTGCTATCGGTTGGCTAATTATGCTTGTTTCCTGAGAATTCCCAAGGTGAAGTGGTTTCTTCAATAAAAAACATGTTCAAAAGGTAGAATAAGATTTTCAGGATTTGGGTGGGAGGGGGGAATTTATCTGGCATGATTGAGGGGATTAGGTCAATTTGGGGTTCATTTGGAATGTCAATGAGCTCCGAGTTCGGAGGTTCGTTCCTAACGGTCTCCTCGTAAACCGAGCAAGGTGTAAAGAATGACTCGTCTTCCTGAAAAGTGACATCCATGGAGGAGTAGAATTTTCTAGTGATATGGGAATAACACTTGTATCCTTTCTGATTAAAGGAATACCCAAGAAATATACACATCAGAGAACGAGGATCAAGCTTTCCCCGATACTAGAATGAACATGTACGAAAGTTTTGCAACCAAAAATGCGCATTGTAATGTGATGTAGTAGGTGGGGATTGGGTAAAACTCGAGTAAGGTTTGAATAGGTGATTTGAAGGTAAGGACACGTGAAGGCATCCTATTGATTAGGTAAGTGTCAGTGATGATGGCGTCACCTCAGTAATGATGAGGGACATGACGAGAGAACACAGAGCGAGCAACCTCAAAGAGATTTTTTTGTCGTCGCCAATTTGCTGAGGTGTTTCAACACAAGAACTTTGATGAACAAATCCTTTGGTTATTTTATTAGGTAATCGCCTAAGACATAGTTAAAGAAATCTCTAGTCCAATCAGTGCGGAGGATCTGGATATTGGTTGAGAATTGTGTTTTGATCATGGCATTGAATGATTTAAATATCTAGGAAGTCTCACTCTTCTCCTTCATGAGAAACACCCACGAGAGGCGCATATGATCATCCACAAATAATATAAACCAACGCACTCCTGATATGTTTTTTACACATGAAGGGCCCCATATATCACTATGAATTAAAACAAATGGTTTGGATAGAGTATATGATTGTGGTTTGAAAGTGTTACACACATGTTTGGATCGTTGACACACGTCACAATGAGGAAAATGTTAACTTTTATTATTAAATAATGATGGAAACAATTTTTAAAGCTACATAAAGTTCGGATGTCCTAGTCGAAAGTGCCACAACGAAAGTTCACTATTCGTATTGGACTGAAAAGCAGAAATGGGAATACTAGGAGTTGGAGGCTTTGAGAAGGGTTTCAACTTGTGAAGGTATGGGCCTGCATAATAATCAGCAATGCCAATCGTCCTTCCCGAGACCAGTTCCTGAAAAACACGAGGTATATGAATAGTGGTGAATTCAGATCTTGATTCAACATGCTGACTGATATAAATTGCAGTGAAGAGCAGACACAAACAAAACGTTATTTAAGTGCAAAGTAGATGATAAACATCTGGAGCCCGACCTGAGCACCAACCTTGTGCAAGAACCATCTGCCACCCAAACCGATCTTGGGACAGAAAGTGGGTAGCATGATATAAACAAATTCAACTGACCAGTCATATGATCCGACGCTCTGGAATCAACGATCCACGATTGTGAAGGAAGACGTGGAGAAAGAAATGCAACGGAATTATCACCTTGGACAACAGTACTTCTTGATCCAATGTCAGTGTTTGATGGTAGCTGGGCTTGCTGGCAGAATTTCCTTTGGAGGACGTGCAATTAGGCGTTGGTGAAGGGCATTGACTCAGCGGAAGAAAGATCAGCAAGTGAGACAGTAGCATTAGCCCAAAGTTCTCGCGCAGGCAAATCCGTGGGCTTGCCATGATTTTTCCTGCAAGGATCAATGTTGTGATTAGGTTTCTTGCATTTTTTGCACCAAAGTCGTTCTGGAACTGATCTTCCTTTCGTGGCTGTTGAAAAATGTCCATCCCGTGTAGCAGAATGCGCAGAATCAAGTGGAAATGATGGTGGTGCTGTAATGTGAGGGCAGAACCATCAGGGGCTGCGGAACTGTGCTGCAAAGAGAGTTTCTCATCCTTGGTGCATGCCCATTGAAATTCGTCAATGAGATCAATTTTCTGCCATTGTCGAGTCAGGGCAGAGAAGTAGTCTGCAACGAAGCTTTCTTCTTGGCGGAGATCGTGCACAGGAGATTCAATGGCAAAGAACTCGACAGTGGTATATTTGCAAGAATATGTTTCTCTGACCGCATCCCAAATGTCTTTTGCAGTCCAGTAGAGGAGAAAATTTACCACAATTTCAGGTGTCATTGAATTAATTAACCAAGACATGACAAGGTTGCTTTCAACCTTCCAATGTTTGAACTTGACGTTGCCCGGGTCAGGTCGTGTTGCACTGCCCTTGAGTTGATCTTCCTTGCCACGTCCACAAATGCACACGAGGACATATTGTGACCAAGGCAAGAAATTCGGGCCAATAAGCTTGTGGCACGTGATGGAAAGAGGAGAAACATCGCCCATGATTTGGGTCGTGCTCACCGGCGGTGATGAACTGTCGGTGGTATAGGCCGTACCGTACTTCGTCATGGGCCATACCTGACGTCTGATACCGTGTGGTTTATGATAGAAAACATGTATATTGAATGGAAATAAAATCATATTCATAATAACTGAGTACATCAATTATTTATTATACATAACAAATCAATGGATAAAAAACTTAATCTAATCTAAAAACTTAAACTTTAAAATTTAAACAATAGATAGATAGTTATCTAATAAACTGAAGAACCTATCCTTATTTTAAATTCAAATATCCGACACTGGATAATGAGAAAATTCTGTCAACACATTTCTACCATTGCCTGCTTGAATTTAGACCTTTAACAAAGGAGATAATTCTGTCAACACATTTCTACCATTGCCTGCTTAAATTTAGACATTTAACAAATTTGCATTTTCGTATGTGAAGCACTTTTTTTTCTTTCGTTCTTTCTAAATATCACTATTTTTTGAGAATTAGCAAGTGCATGCTTTAGGTTTCACAAATATATGCAGAGTTGGGCTAGCTTTGAGCCTTCAAAAACAACAGTAAAACGGGTGCTCTTAAAAGGTGATTATGAGAAGGGTAGTGCAAGTCAGTCAAGATTAAATACTGATAAACAGTATCTCACCCCTCAAGCACAGAAGAAAGTAGAAGTTGGTTCAAAACTTTTGAGTACCTCGGCAGCCTCTTTAAACCTTTCTGGAAGCGAAGGTATTTTAGTAATTGAACTGTAAAATAATGTGCAAATCAATTTTTTTACTAGAAAATGATTGGTGTACTTTTAGGTTATCAAGGCACTACTGAAATACAAACAAAGCAGTTCAATGCGAGACAATCAACCTCGTTGTTACAAAGGGAATCCAAAAAGAATTCTGCATTGTTACTGGGGTCAACAGTGACCAGCAACAGTGACAAAGGACATTTCCGACCAACTGATGAAAAATTAAGGAGTGACGTTCTTCTCACCCAGAAAAATGATTCTTTTTCTGCAAGTGATTCTATTCTTGTCCAGCAGTCCAATAAAAGCTTCCATCTAGGACCATCCATGCCCACATCGTTGCCAGAGCCATCACTAACATCACCATCTGATTCCATTTGGAGTTTGGAACGATCTAAAATTGAGTCAAAGCTGACAACTGAGGATCTGAAATTTACATTTACTCCTGCATCTGCTTTTAGTTCAGTTCCAAATGAGCCCGAAAGAACTTTAGTTGCTAAAACATCTGCTGAACCAAGCCAGCCTTGTCTTGATGTGACAGCAACTACCACACAGCGATCAATATTTGGCTCTTCATCACCTTCAAGATATATATCATCATCACTTCCATCTTCTCAGTCAAAAACAAGTGTGCCAACCTTATTTCCTCTGACCATGTCCAGTCAAGAAGCTAGCGTAGATGCAAATCAGGAGGTATCTCTACCTCAGACATCAATTCCGTCAAGTGCTAATTATACTTCTACCTCGTCTTTGTCATCATCTTTGAGCAATCATTCATCGATGTCCCTTGCTTCACCATTTTTCAAAATGGAGTCTGAAAAATCATTTTCTAGTTCTCCTGTTGCGATGTATGGCTCAAAAAAGGAGGGGATTTTGCAAACACAGACTTCCATTGTCAATACGATATCAGCAACAGAAAAGGATGATAAGATACAGACGTCACCTACACAGCCTATTTTAGCCACATCTATATCAGGTTTGAAGCTAGTACCTTCAGCATCATCAACACTAACACAAAGCGAAATGGATTTTGGTGGCTCATCAATTAATCCGTCCATTGTCACATCAATTATTAAGTCGGAAAAGCCTCACACTGTTGAAACTCTTTCACCAGTTGCAATATCAAGTACTGGGACAGTTGGCAGCGTGAAAAATGTGGTCACTGATGCTTCTGAGGAGGAGGAAATGGAGGAGGAAGCCCCTGAGACAGATCAGACTACTCAAGCTGCATTAGGAAGCCTTGGAGGCCTTGGAATCGGGTCAATACCTGATGCAGGCCCGGGAAAACCAAATCCATTTGGTGCAGTATCCCAAGTTTCCTCTTCATTTACAATGTCTGCTCCCAGTAACGGGCTGTTTCGCCCTGCAACATTTAGCTTCCAATCAGCTCAACCTTCAGAACCAGTGCATCCAGCAGCCTTGGCCTTTTCTGGTGGGTTTAGTTCTGGAAATCCCAGTCAAATTTCTTCAGTAGGTGGGTTTGGGCAGCCGGCACAAATTGGAGCTGGTCAACAAGCACTAGGTTCAGTACTTGGTACTTTTGGACAGTCCAGGCAACTCGGATCTGGTCTAACAGGAAACAGTAGTTTTGGTGGTGGTTTCATGGGCAATGCTGCTGCTTCAGCTTCTACACATGGTGGATTTGCTTCAGCTTCTACACATGGTGGATTTGCTTCAGCTTTTACATCTGGTGGATTTGGAGGTCTTGCAGCAGGTGGTGGTGGATTCGCTTCTGCAGCAGTGAATGCAGGACCATTCGCGAGTGCTGGAGGTAGATTTCCCTTTCCTGCCACTACTGGGGCTTCCTTTTCAAGTAAATGTTTCAGGAATATTACCTAACAATATAATTGTAATTCGAAGTTAGATTCATGGTTTTGAAATTTTTTAAAATCTCAGACAAATATACTAATTTGATGAAAATTGTGATTATTATTGCAATTTGCTATTAACATCTGGTATGTCAATTGTTCACCACATATTTTTTGTTGATTGTATTATATTTTTTTGGTTGTTTCATCTGATCGTGATCTGAAAAACTTTGAAGGGGGTGGATTTGGAGCTTTTAGCAGTCAGCAGGGTGGTGGTGTGCTATCTGGTTTCGGTGGGGGTTCAGACACTGGGAGACCTCCCTCTGAATTCTTTACACAGATGAGGAAATAGTCGCTATTATTGTGCATTTTGCGGTTCATTCAGGCATTATTTTATGTTCTCTTCACTATTATCTCATTTGTTTAGATAGTGTGATCAACGACCGGGATAGGACTTTTACTACAGTTTACAGTTGCTATGTATTCTTCTTGTTTTGTACCTATAACGGTGCTTTCCAGAATTAAATACATTTCTTCAAAATATTGGTATCCGATTTATCTCTGTTACACTTTGCCTCTACGGAGCCCTGCTGTATCTGCTTCGTCATTCATAATCAGAGTTCATTCATAATCAGAGTTGCGATTTCAATACGCCCGCACAGACACACATATATCTATGTATGTATGTATCTGTAAGGTTGGCTGGCCATCATAAAATTGTTTTCTTTATACATCATAAAATGGTTTACGCTGATTGCTGACAGCCGGAGGAGAGTTTTGCTTTTCCTCTCGGGTGTTTTCTTTGTGGATCCATTTTTGGCCGTGTTACAGGTTCTATATACCTCATTATAATTGTGAGAATTCTTGGATATTTATTTTTGATCATGTTATTGATTCATGCTCTTAATTCACTAATTTGTATTTTTTTAATCTTTTTACACTAGAGTGTTGACGTGACATCGGACGATCATCAATATTTTATGCTGTGTCATTACTTTGATAAAAATAATTAAAATTTTAAAAAAATGAAAATTAGTGGAATAAGACGTTGATCGACTAGTACGATAGATCTAAAAAAAAATTATATTTTCTCTTCGACTTGATCCATTGATATTATATGAAATTATGATTAATTGTTTTTTTAAAAAAAAAAACTCGAGCCACTAACACAGTGAACCGATAATAACAAAAAGAATAGAACAGAACAATCTATAGTTCGTATTTTCGATCGGATGGAACAGTAATGAAGATAAAGAAGTGCAATCTCAAGGTCATATTTTATTTTATAAACCAAACGCAATGGAAATTCAGATTCAATTAATTAATAACAAAATTTCCTTTCTAATAACATTGTTAGCCGGTGTATTATATAAAAAAAATAACATTCTTACAGAAAAGTATACTAAAGAACAGAATCAGACATAGGGATGGCAATTTTCCCCACGGGTTTGGGGCTCGCGGGAAAAACCCGAAACAGGGATGGGGATCCCCGATTTTTTCGGGTTCGGGGATTTAAAAAAATCCCCGATGTAGTTCGGGGCGGGTATGTGATTACTATCCTCATTCCCGAAATCCCCGAACCCGCCCAGAAAATAATATTAATAATAAAATAATAGTATTATTATTATTAATAATATAATAATAATATTATTTTTAAAAATATTAATAATAATAATATTATTAATATTGATATTTATATTAATATTAATATTATCTCTAATAATAATAGATAATAATAAGTTTTGGTTTGAGAAAATTTTCGAATCCGTCATCGTCTTGCCATATTAATATTTTTGAAACGTGGATGGGGGCGGTGATGGGAAGTTGATCCTCGAAGTTTCGGGTTTGGGGATTCCCCGAACCCGAAAAAGCAGGGATGAAGGTGGGGATGAAATTCGGGGATGGGGATGGGAATGGCAAAACCCGCCCCCGTCCCGGCCCATTGTCATCCCTAATCAGACACTTGCAACTTTGTCAAAATTTATCATTGATGTTATAGATATGTTGTTTATAAGTTATGTTTATTTTTCGAGTACCGTGGAGGAAGATTTTCATTATTTCAGCAGCAACATAATAGAGAGAATATTTTCTTGAGGAAAATGCTCGAAACAAAATTACATTCTGAAATATATTTTCTAACATGAACATATCCATTATTCACTATCCAAACATAATACAAAAATATGCAATAAAGTGGAGTATAAAATGAAAAATTATCGGAAAAAAAGCAAAAACTTGTGTGAGACGGTCTCACGAGTCGTATTTTGTGAGACAGATATCTTATTTGGGTCATCTATGAAAAAATATCACTTTTTATGCTAAGAGTATTATTTTTTATTGTGAATATCAGTAGGGTTGACCCGTCTCACAGATAAAGATTCGTGAGACCGTCTCACAAAAGACCTACTCATTAAAGCAAAAACTTGTGTGAGACGGTCTCACTGGTCGTATTTTGTAAGACGCATATCTTATTTGGGTCATCTATGTAAAAGTATTACTTTTTATGCTAAAAGTATTATTTTTTATTGTGAATATCGGTAAAGTTGACCCGTCTCACAATAAAGATTTATGAGACGGTCTCACAAGAGACTTACTCAAAAATTAATGGTAAAGATTAGATAATTTCATTACTCTGAAACATCTACTCTGTACAATTAAATTTACAGGAAAAATTTCATAAATTGCTCCTTAAATTGGTTTGAGTCTTTGTTTGCTCTCCGACCACTGATTTTAGTACATTTAATTTTTTGTTTTTGTCAATTATAATATTTTTTCACCTATATAGTGTCGGTAGAATAACTACAGACAGCATTTAATGCAAGTTGGTTGGCGCACATTTTAAATGAATAAGGAAAAGTCACAAGTTGCGGCAGGATTTGAAGACTGAAGACTGAATACGCGTATTCACACTGACAGAGGCTCTATAAATAGAGCTCCCCTTTCATTCTGAAATTATCCCTTCTTCGAGTTTTCTCTCATCTTATAGCATTCTATAATATTTGTGAGGTGTTTGTTCTCCTGTATTAAGAGAGTGTGTGTTCTCTTTGGAAACACGGTGAGTGAGTTGTACACCACAAAATATTATAGTGAAAATTCTTTTCATCTTGCCCGTGGTTTTTACCCTAATAATTTTTAGGGTTTTCTACGTAAATCTCGGTATCCAGTTTATTCTTTATTTTTGGGTTTTATTATCTCAAATTACCGCAAGTGGGACCAACAGGTGGTATCAGAGCCTTGGTTTAAATTTCTTAAAATTCTGAGTATGCTATGTGGTTGCAGCCTAGACTGATCTTCCACATCAGAAAAGATTTTTTGAGATTTTTTATTTAAGGCGGGATTATTTTGTCCAGTCTACTAAAATTATTTTAGGCATAATGACAGGCAGGTACGAGATAGCAAAGTTCAACGGAAGCAATTTTATGTTGTGAAAAATAAAGATACAAGCAGTTTTAAGAAAGGAGAATTGCTTGGCGGCTATTGGAAACAGACCGGTGGAAATTACGGACGATGTAAAGTGGAATGAGATGAATGATAATGTTGTTGCCAATTTACACTTGGCTATAGCAGACGAAGTATTGTCAAGTATCTCTGAGATAAAAACAGCAAAAGTTATCTGGGATACTCTGACAAAGATGTATGAGGTCAAGTCGTTACACAACATGATTTTCCTAAAGAGAAAGCTTTATACTCTTCGGATGGCGGAATCCTCATCGATGACCGACCATATCAATACACTAAATACTCTATTTGCCCAACTCATTTCCATGGGACATAAAATAGGGGAAAATGAACGTGCGGAGTTTCTATTTCAAAGTCTACCAGATTCATATGATCAATTTATCATCAACATTACCAACAATATTCTTATGGGCTTTCTAAGATTCGACGATGTCTTAACTGCGGTTCTCGGAGAAGAAAGCCGGCGCAAGAATAAGGAAGATAGGTTGGTAACCTCGAAGCAGGCAGAGGCTTTACCGATTATAAGAGGAATATTTATGGACCGTGACTCCTGTGGGAGCCAAAGACGAGGTCGATCAAAGTCGAGAAGTAAGAAGAAAAATATTTACTGCTTTAAATGTGGCGGTAAAGGGCACTTCAAGAAAGAGTGTATGAGTATCGAGAAGAGTTCTCAAGGAAATGTGGCCAGTACTTCAGGCAGTGGTGAAATTTTATTCAGCGAAGCAGCAATTGTTGCAGAAGGCAGACACAAAATTTGTGACACATGGATTATGGATTCAGGAGAGACATGGCACATGATGTCTCGGAGAGAATGGTTTGATCATTATGAACCAGTCTCAAGAGGATCTTTATTCATGGGAAATGATCATGCCTTGGAAATCGCTGGGATCGGTACTATCAAAATTAAAATGTTTGATGGCATCATTCGCACCATACAGGAGGTACGACATGTTAAAAGACTGACGAAAAATCTTTTGTCCTTGGGGCAACTGGATGATATCTTGTGCAAAACCCGTATCGAGAAAGGGATCATGAAAATTGTGAAAGGCGCGCTTGTGGTTATGAAGGCGGAAAAGTTTGCTGCAAATCTGTATGTATTTTTGGGAGAAACACACAAAGAGGCGGGAATAGTTGTTGCATCAAATGGTTCAGGAGAAGAATTAACAGTGTTATGACATAGAAAGCTCGGGCATATGTTAGAACGGGGGTTGAAAATTCTCTCAGAGCAGAAGCTGTTGCTGGGACTTACAAAATTGTTACTACAATTTTGTGAGCATTGTGTTGTTACCAGTAAACAACACAGATTAAAGTTTGGCACTTCTACTGCCAGGAGCAAAAGCATATTGGAGCTAATTCATTCGGATGTTTGGCAAGCATCTGTTGTATCCCTAGGAAGAGCGAGATATTTTGTCTCGTTCATTGATGATTTCTCTAGTAGATGTTGGGTGTATCCAATCAGGAAGAAATCGGATGTTTTTCAGGTCTTCAAAGATTTCAAAGCGCGAGTTGAACTTGATTCTGAAAAGAAAATCAAGTTTCTGAGGACTGAGAATGGAGGAGAATATATCAGTGAAGAGTTTGATGCATATTGTCAACATGAAGGCATTAAAAGACAGTTCACGATGGCTTACACACCTCAACAGAATAGAGTGGTGGAGCGGATGAACAGAACCTTGTTGGACAGAACAAGAGCTATGTTGAGGACTGCGGGTCTGGACAAGTCATTTTGGACAGAAGCAGTCAAAACCGCTTGTTATATTATCAATCGTTCTCCTTCATTGGCGATTGATCTGAAGTCTCCGATGGAGATGTGGACCGAGAAGCCGACAGATTATTATCATTTGCATACATTTGGAAGTCCTGTGTACGTTCTTTACAATGAGCAAGAAATATCGAAGTTGGATTCGAAATCCAGAAAATGTATCTTCTTGGGATATGCTGATGGAGTTAAGGGGTTTCGCTTATGGGATCCTACTGTCCACAAGCTTGTCATCAGCATGGATGTTATCTTCGAGGAAGATAAAGTAAAGGGAGACAAAGGCACATCGAATTCAAAAACTACTATTTTTCAAGTGGAAAATAAAACAGACGAAGGTCAAATTTCTTGTGAAGCAGTACCAGAGCATCAAGAACAAGAACATGTTGAGTCTGAGGTTTTCAATGTGAGGCAGTCAACTCGAGATAGAAGACCACCATGTTGGCTTTCAAATTATGTCACTGAAAGCAACATTGCATATTGTCTATTATCAGAGGATGGTGAGCCATCGAGTTTCCACGAGGCTACTCAAAGCTCGGATGTATCTTTGTGGATGATAGCAATGCAAGAAGCTTGTGGATGATAGCAATGCAGGAAGAATTGGAGGCATAAGACAAGAATAAAACTTGGGATCTTGTTACACTACCACAAGAGAGGAAAGCCATTGGAAACAGATGGGTATATAAGATCAAGCATGATGGCTATAACCAAGTGGAGCGGTATCGTGCTAGATTGGTGGTAAAAAAGTATGCTCAGAATGAAGGCATTGAATTCAATGAGATATTTTCTCCTGTGGTTTGACTTACTACAGTCAGAGTAGTGTTGACATTGTTTACAGCGTTTGACCTACATCTAGAACAACTAGATGTGAAAACATCATTCCTTCATGGAGATCTTGAAAAAGAAATTTATATGCTCCAGCCAGAAGCTTTTGCAGAAAAAGACAAAGAGAACTTGGTTTACAGGTTGAACAAATCTCTGTACGGTCTCAAACAGGTGCCGAGGTATTGGTACAAGAGATTAGATTCCTAGATCATGAGCCTGTGATACAACAGACTTAGTGCAGACCTTTGTACGTATTTCAAGAGGTCTGGTGATGATTATATCATTTTGTTGTTGTATGTAGACGACATGTTGGTAGCAAGCCCCAACAAAGATCGGGTCCAAGGATTGAAGGCACAGTTGGCTAGGGAGTTTGATATGAAGGACTTGGGACCAGCAAACAAGATTCTAGAGATGCAAGTTCACCGAGACAGAAGTAACAGAAAAATTTGGCTTTCTCAGAAAAATTATTTGAAGAAAGTCTTGCAACGATTCAACATGCAAGATAGTAAGCCAATATCGACCCCTCTTCCTGTTAACATTAAGTTATCCTCCGGGATGTGTCCTAGCAGTGAAGCAGAGAGGATGGAGATGTCTCGAGTACCATATGCATCAGCAGTGGGAAGTTTGATGTTCGCTATGATCTGTACAAGACCTGACATTGCTCAAGCAGTGGGAGCAGTTAGTCGGTATATGGCGAATCCTGGACGAGAGCATTGGAGCACTGTTAAGAGGATCCTTAGATATATCAAGGGTACCTCGAATGCTGCATTATGTTATGGGGGATCGGATTTTATACTCAGGGGCTATGTGGATTCAGATTATGCAGGTGATTCAGATAAGAGGAAATCTACTACTGGTTATGTGTTTACACTTGCAGGGAGAGCAGTAAGCTGGGTTTCAAAACTGCAAACAGTTGTGACGTTATCTACAACGGAGGCAGAATACATGGCAGCTACTCAAGCTTCCAAGGAGGCAACATGGATTAAAAGGTTATTGGAGGAGATCGGGCACAAATAAAATAATGTTCCTTTGTTTTGTGAGGTGAGCAAGAACAAAGTGTAATGCTCTGCATTAAACTATGCAGTATCGGTCAAAAGCACATCTTGTATAAATCAGACTCCTATTTTTTAAAATATCGGATTGTATGCGATAACTTATCATAAATGCTTCCAAACTTGTAGTTAATAAAATATTTGAAAATTATATGTAAAAATTGATAAATATTTAAAATAAAATCTTGTAGATACTTATATTTATATTTAATACAAGGGTTTTATTTATAATGTATATATTTTTTACAGGGATGGTAATTGCGATAGTGCCTTGCACATCGCAAGAAATCCAGCCTTTCATTCCAGGACGAAACACATTGGAGTACAATTTCACTTTGTGCGGGAAGTAATAGAGGAATGAAGCCTGGATATACAGAACATCCATACAAAGGAAAACATAGCTGATTTTCTGACCAAGGCAGTGAACACTGATAAGTTTGAGTGGGGTAGATCCTCAAGTGGTCTAGCGGAAACGTAAGCAGCAGGGAATGGCAAGATTGAAAGGATGTGTGAAGATGTGTTTGATTCTCAATCAAATCTCCAAGTGGGAGAAATTTCGGTAGAATAATTGCAGACAACATTTAATGCAAGTTGGCCGGTGCACATTTTAAATGAATGAGGAAAAGTCACAAGTTGCGGCAGGATTTGAAGACTGAAGACTAAATACACATTTTCTACGCGTATTCACACTGACAGAGATTTGAAGACTGAAGACTGAATACGCGTTTTCTACACGTATTCACACTGACATGGGCTCTATAAATAGAGCTCCCCCTTCATTCTTCCTGCCGCAACTTGTGACTTTTCCTCATTCATTTAAAATGTGCGCCGGCCAACTTGCATTAAATGTTGTCTGCAATTATTCTACCGACATGTTCATGTGCCACGTCGCTCCTGAATCCATAATCCATGTGTCACAAAATTTGTGTCTGCCTTCTGCAACAGTTGCTGCTTCGCAGAATAAAATTTCACCACTGCCTGAAGTACTGACCACATTTCCTTGAGAACTCTTCTCGATACTCGTACATTCTTTCTTGAAGTGCTCTTTACCGCTACATTTAAAGCAGTAAATATTTTTCTTCTTACTTAAAAAATAAGAAAACACGTATAAAAATGCGTTTTTTCTTCTATTTGAAATCCACGAAATTTCCGTCAACCACGTTTTCAAATTCTTCAGCCCCATTGAATGCTATTACAGGAAATGCATGTGCACCAAAATGTCGACAAGAATATTAAATGAGGGGTCATCAATGTTGGCATATTTGAATTGAATTGGCAAAAGAAACGTGGGCTGTTTGATTGTTTGAATAATTCAGAAGACAGAAGACGCGTATAAAACGCGTCTTCACACGGTCAATGGGTTCTATAAATAGAGCTCCCCTCTTCATTCTGAAATCATCCGTTCTTTAAGTTTTGTCTCATTTTACAGCATTTGAGTGCTTAGTTCGAAAAGTCACAAGTAGCAGCAGGATTTGAAGACTGAAGACTGAATACACGTTTTTTACGCGTATTCACACTGACAGAGGTTCTATAAATAGAGCTCTCCCTTCATTCTAAAATTATCTCTTCTTCGAGTTTTCTCTCATCTTATAGCATTCTATAATACTTGTGCGGTGTTTGTTCTCTTGTATTAAGAGAGTGTGTGTTCTCTTTGGAAACAAAGTGAGTGAGTTGTACACCACAAAATATTATAGTGAAAATTCTTTTCATCTTGCCAGTGGTTTTTACCCTAATAATTTTTAGGGGTTTTCCACGTAAATCTCGGTGTCCAATTTATTCTTTATTTTTGGGTTTTATTATCTCAAATTACCGCAAGTGGGACCAACATATAGCACTTACCCTATAAATACCCCTCAAGCTTACACAATAAAACTTTCACGCATTCAAGTTTTTATTTAGAGAATATACTGATGTCACCGACTCGGGAGCAAGGTCGTTCCTATTAAGAGGCCGAGAGTCATTCGATTCAAACCCATTTTTTGAGGAGCACATAATTTTGAATAAATAAACCCTATTATATAGTAGTTTAAATTGACTCAATATAAATTTATTATTCGCGGGTTTTTTCCTTTACAAATCACAAAAACATATCACAAAAAAAAAATTATGGGCTTAATATAAACTTTTTATTATTCATGGGTCTCTTGATAAATTTATTTATAAAATTTATTAATCTTTGATCTCTTGAAATATTTTTTTCAAAATAATTTTATTTTTCATGGGTCAAGTATAAACAAAAAACTTTTTTTTATTCCATAAATTTATTATATATTACAATAAATTTACACAATACAAAACTTTTTATCTGACTCATAAGAATTGTTCTAATATCAATGTGAATGATTTATTTTCGGAGTTGACATTTTGAAGTGCTCATTAAGAAGATAAGGAAAATCTGACATTGATATAGTGAATTACTTTACAAAAGTACATTGATGTTTTTCCAATGCTGACATTGCTTATAAAATATTGTAGACTATCCAGGTTATAACAGCAAGTGCATAACAAAGTTTTTCCAAATTAAAGGATCAAGCATGTCACTATAAAGATTGAATTGATCGACTATGTTAAAAAAATTACTGGACAACAGATTCGTATTTTTAACTTTAAAACTATAACACGAGTTGTTTTTTTAATTAGTGAACATTTTTAACATTTGATCAAATTATTTAATTATAATAAAAATATTTTAACTATTATATATTGTTTGATTTTTTATATTCTCTCTTCCTCTATCCCTATCCCTATCCCTATCCCTATCCCTATCCCTATCTCATAAGTAGTGTTTGAATCAATAGATCATACATTCGATCAAGGTTGTCAATGCGTCAAAGTCCGCATTGGATAGTATTCATCCATATTTGAAGGTCGGTTGTGCAACTAAGTCCAATAAACTTAAAAATCAGATTTGATTTCCCTTGCTATACCGAGCCGTATCGTAACAAGTCATACCGTGCGGGGGGTTGAGTCCTCACTCAAAAAATTAGATTCACCCGGATTCTTGGATTTAATTCGAAAAAGTTGTTATGAAACTAAAAGAATATGAACAAGTAATAATTTAGATTTAAAAACTTATTTTTTTTAACTAAACTCATACCCCAAAATTGTTAAAATTTGTTCTGCGTGACATATACATCTTAAAATATATTGTCATATGAGTTTATAACATGTTATAAGAAATTCAAATGTTCAATTTTACCCTTCATTAATTCTGAAAATCCCAATCAAAATTGTAAACAAAACTTTAATTCTACAAACATTTCTGAATTTATTTAATTTCTACACTCTGATTACAGATACATAAACATTCTTCAGCCACTGTGTCATAATTTTCCTGGCCTGATTTTTCACTGCGGGTGCGGTTGAACATGCTGTCCTATAACCTGTAGTCATATCATGTAAACAACCTTAATTAGTTTCCCAAAAAATGGATCAAAATTAATGTTATTCTGGTTGGAAATTTGAATAAAAATTATATCTCATGAATGTGGGAGTGCCTTTTGGCTCTCCACATTCTTGAGTTGGTTATAGCTCATTATTGTGGAGTGTCTTTTGACTTTCCACATTCTTGAGTTAGTTGAAGAGTTTTGGCTCTTCATATTCTTGAGTTAATGGGAAGATTAATTAAGTTAATTAATCTTGCATGACTCTTGGTGTGCATTTTGGACCTTATAAATAGTGGGGTTCATTTCCTCATTTCAAGTACATGAAAATCTTTTCTCTTTCAAGCATTCTTTTGCATTTCATATTGTTAGCTTTTCATTTGGCCTCCGTTAAATCTCGGTGATCAAGTAAAGGTACGTTTTCTGTTCGCCGTAGTAGTGTCTCGTGCTAAGTCACTGCTGGTTGTTCCGTTGTATCCTGGGAAACAGACGTCCAAGACGATCCTCGAAGCACATACAAGAGAAGACGAATATGTTTTAAGAAAACTGTACATGCTACAGGCCTCGGTTTGGTTTTGCTTTCTTTTACTCGATAGTCATACTGTAAACACCATACTTGTTTCGGTTATTGCTTTATCTCTGCAAGTTCGTTTCTGCGCTATTGTAGTTAGCAATTTTTCTAACAAACTTAAAACAGATTACTCATTACGTGGTTTGTTTCAGATATGGCTACTGAAACCAGCGTGCAAAAGGAAACTGTTTATGTTGTCCCTACTGTGGCTCAAGTTGTCCCTCATGTTACCCCACGTGCTGCTGCGGTTGCTGTCCCAGCCAGTCATGGTGAAAAGCCTGAAAAGTTCACTGGTGTGAACTTCAAAAGGTGGCAGCAGAAGATGCTGTTCTACTTGACGATGCTGAACATGGCCAGATTCTTGTCTGAGGATGCTCCTAAACTCACAGAGGGTGAGGGAGATGTTGAATCTGTTAGTGCGGTGGAGGCATAGAATCATAATGATTTCTTATGCCGAAACTATGTACTAAACGGATTGGCTGATTCGCTCTACAACGTGTTTTGAGAAAAAAACGGATAAAGAGCTGTGGGAATCCCTTGACAGAAAGTACAAAACCGAGGATGCCGGGGCCAAGAAATTTCTTGTTGGCCGCTTTCTGGACTTTAAAATGGTGGATTCAAAGCCGGTTATCAGCCAAGTTCAAGAACTCCAAGTGATTCTTCACGAGATTCACGGTGAGGGGATGATTTTGAGCGAATCATTCCAAGTGACTGCTATTGTTGAGAAGCTACCACCAGCTTGGAAGGACTTCAAAAATTATTTGAAGCACAAGCGCAAGGAGATGAATGTTGAAGAGCTCATTGTTCGACGTCGCATCGAGGAAGACAACAAGAGTTCGGAAAGAAGATTGTTTTCTCCTACTGCTGCTAAAGCAAATGTTGTTGAGCATGGTCAAAGCTCGAAAAAAAGAACATTTTCCTCCTCCAAAAGGTTGAACCTGGGACCCAAAGAAGGCATTTCGAAGAAAAAGTTTTCTGGGAAATGCTACAACTGTGATGGTATGTGTCACAAGGCCTCTGAGTGTAAGAAGCCGAAGAGAAAGTATCGTACCTTAAAAGAAATGATGAATGTGTTGTTATTAAGTTCTGGGTTACCACAGAACATGTGGGGGGAAGTTGTTCTAACAGCAAATTACCTTTTAAATAAGGTGCTCCGAAAGAAGCAAGATAAAAGTCCATATGAGTTATGGAAAGGTAGAAGTCCTTCCTACCAATACTTGCGAGTGTGGGGGTGTCTTGCCAAATTAGCAGTACCCACTCCAAAGAAAGTAAAGATAGGACCAAAAACTGTTGATTACATTTTCATTGGATATGCTCAAAGCAGTAGTGCATATCGTTTTCTTGTACATGAATCTCAAATACCGGATATTCGCAAGAATACGATAATGGAATCAAGAAATGCTTCGTTCTTTGAACACATGTTTCCATACAAATCTAAGGAAGAGTCAGGTTCATCCAAAATATTATATGAGACAATTGATGAAGAACAAAAGTTTGATCAAGACATTGAACCTAGACGTAGCAAGAGAGCTAGGACTGAGAAATCCTTTGGTCCGGATTTCATCACTTTCATGATGGAAAGTGAACCTCAAAGCTTCAAGGAAGCAATGAGTTCATCTGAGGGACCTCTATGGAAAGAGGCTATCAATTCTGAAATGGAATCCATTTTACAAAATCATACGTGAGAGTTAGTAAATCTTCTTCCGGGAAGCAAACCACTAGGCTGTAAATGGGTTTTCAAAAGGAAAATGAAATCAGATGGAACCATAGATAATTATAAAGCTAGATTGGTAATTAAAGGTTACCATCAACGTGAAGGGCTTGATTACTTTGACACATATACTCCTGTATCGAGAATACCCTCTATTCGTGTGATACTTGCGATTGCCGCCTTGCGGAATCTTGAAGTACACCAAATGGACGTAAAGACAACTTTTCTAAATGGAGATTTAGAAGAGGAAATTTATATGGAACAACCTGAAGGATTTTCTGCGACTGGGCAAGAAAATAAGGTTTGTAAACTGGTGAAGTCTCTGTATGGCTTAAAACAAGCACCAAAGCAATGGCACGAAAAATTTGATAAAGCCATGATAGAAAGTGCATTTAAATTCAGTGAATGTGACAAATGTGTATACATAAAGAGCACTGAAATTGGATATGCAGGATTCAACTGTAGAACTTTATCACCAAGATTTGTATCATTTTCATTCATGTGGGGGATTGTTGGAAATTTGAATAAAACTTATATCTCATGAATGTGGGAGTGCCTTTTTGCTCTCCACATTCTTGAGTTGGTTATGGCTCATTCTTGTGGAGTGTTTTTTGACTTTCTACATTCTTGAGTTAGTTGAAGAGTTTTGGCTCTTCATATTCTTGAGTTAATGGGAAGATTAATTGAGTTAATTAATCTTGCATGACTCTTGGTGTGCATTTTGGAGCTTATAAATAGTGGGGTTCATTTCCTCATTTCAAGTATATGAAAATCTTTTCTATTTCAAGCATTCTCTTGCATTTCATATTGTTAGCTTTTCATTTGGCCTCCGTTAAATCTCGGTGATAAAGTAAATGTACGTTTTCAGTTCGCCGTAGTAGTGTCTCGTGCTAATTCACTGCTGGTTGTTCCGTTGTATCCTGGGAAACAGACGTCCAAGACCATCCTCGAAGTACATACAGGAGGAGACGAATCTGTTTTAAAGAAACTGTACATGCTACAGACCTTGATTTGGTTTTGCTTTCTTTTACTCGATAGTCATACTGTAAACACCACACTTGTTTCGGTTATTGCTTTATCTCTGTAAGTTCGTTACTACGCTATTGTAGTTAGCAATTTTTCAAACAATTCTTCGCCAGAGAACCTGCGAATTAATCATTTTCTAGTTGGGGCGGGATTTGTTTGTTAAAATGGGAAATTTCTTCTCAAGATTGAGTTCTTGGTATGAGGTGAGTTATAAGTGATAATCGATGAATATGTGAATTGATTTGAATGTTGAACTTACCTGATTAGCTACAGATTCCGTGATGACACGGGTTCCTGGTAGATCGGTTTCCACGAGCGTCACGCCTTCATTCTCCACGACCTTTGTAACATCTCGGTGGCCCACGACACCGGCCCTTTCATTCCTGGTGGCCGCCGACTGCATCACTGCGGCGGTGCCGCCCTTTAGAGTCTTCCCCAATACAGATGTTTCTGCAGACTGCATCATGGCAGCATCTCCCGGCGCAACAGGTTTGCTTGAAAGTTCACCCGAGACTGGGAAGATGTCGCCGTATTTAGTGGGTGGTTCTTGTTGCTGCTCCACCGCCGGTGGTTTTCTCGGTCGTTCTTGGCTCATAATTTCCCCTTCCGATCCAGTTCTCTGTATGTGCCGAATTTCCGATGGATTAAAGGTAGTTGGGAAGAAATCCTATCCTAAGACGGTGTCGAAGAACATTACACTTGGCAGAACTAAACGAAATGAGGAGGAAAAAAGGGCTACTGTGCACAAACTTGTGTGATACGATTTCATAGGTTGCATTTTGTGAGACGGATATCTTATTTGGATCATTCATAAAAAAGTATTACTTTTTATGCTAAAAGTATTACTTTTTATTGTGAATATCGGTAAAATTGACCCGTCTCACAGATAAATATTCGTGAGACCGTCTCACAAAAAACCTACTCCTCGTTTCACTCTGATCCTCCTCCCCCTATCTAATTAATTGACATTTGTCCTTTTTATTATTATTAATTTTTTTTGTTTTTTCTTATTGTTCTATTTCTTTTTTTTATTTAATGATTTTATTTACTCTTCTTTTTAAAAAAAAAAACAAAAACAAAAAATCTTAACCTGTTATTCTTTTAAAATTGATTTTTTTTCTAATCATCTGAACATTAATATTTACTTACATTAAGTCAATTTCAAATGGTAAAATAACAAAATTTAAACTCTAAAAAATAAAAAAAAAAAAACTTTTTGACATGAAATTTCAACTAATATCAGATTGATTTTATTGATGACGTACGTAATTGATACAAGTTAGTCAAATTAGGGTTTTTTCAACAAAATTTCACTAAAATGCATTTTTACCCCATACAAAAATAATTTAACGTACTTAAGTTTTGAAATTTAAATATATCATTTGTTATGGACTAGGTATCTTGTGAGACGGTCTCACGAATCTTTATATGTGAGACGGGTCAATCCTACCGATATTCACAATAAAAAGTAATACTCTTAGCATAAAAAGTAATACTTTTTCATGGATAACCCAAATAAGAGATCTGTCTCACAAAATACGACCCGTGAGACCATCTCACACAAGTTTTTGCCTTTGTTATGAGTGGAAACATATGTATTTTAGTTAAATTTTATTAAATTTGGCATATATCAATGTGCTATGTAATCAAAATTTTATGTACAAAAATATATTTTTTGCTCAACAATACAATTATGAACATAAAAACTAATAAATTTGAATTTAAAATCAAAATATAACTGTTGTGACATTTAATGCATTTTTTAAAAAAAACGAAAATAAAGTTATTATCATTTTTAATTTCAAAATTTCCGATTATAAGAATTTCAATTTTACCACAAAAAATTACAAAATTGGTAAAAACAGTTTTGCTTATTTGTGGATGATAAATATTTTAGCAGAGATAGATTGATTTTTTTTTATTTATTGAAAAATGTAAATTCTTTGTAATTTTTAAAATTTATGATTTAGAGTTTCAATTTTAAATTTTACATCTAAATTGAATTCTTGTAGCAAATATATACTAATGGTTAAAAAAGCCAGAAATAATAAAAATGAAGAGGAAAAAGAACAAAAAAGAAAAAAGAAGGAGAAAGAAAAATAAAAAATGTATAAAAGAAAAAGAAAAAAATAAAAAAAAATGATACATATCAATTAATTAGGTAATGAGAGTAAAACTTCAGGAGGAGCATAGACTCTCCCGGCTCCCCCACTGCATGCAATATGCGATGAACATGGAAAAATAACCACTGAAAAATTGAGTTAAATTAAATGTAATATGTGGATATCGCCAAATATATATTTCCAAAAAAAAATATTAAAATCAATTAATAATATTTGTTTTTTTTTTAAAATGAAAATTATATCATGGAAAATTTCTTATATATTATGCTTTATAACAACTAAAAAAATAGTTGATATTCTCCACCAAATTTTATGTTCCAAAGTATTCAGGAGAAAATTACTTATAACATTTCCTGTAATTTCTTATAATATTGTCAAGCATATAATTTTTATGAGTAGGTCTCTTGTGAAACAGTCTCACGAATTTTTATCTGTGAGACGAGTCAACCATATCGATATTTACAATAAAAAGTAATATTTTTTTATGGATGACCAAAATAAGAGATCAGTCTCACAAAATACGACCCGTGAGACCGTCTCACACAAGTTTTTGCCAATTTTTATTGGTGTGACATTTATAATTTCATGCACATGGAAACCAATTATCAATGTAACGGAGAATGTTACAAGAAATATTGCAGATACTATTTTTTTTCTCGCCAAACACGCGCTCGTATTTTAATAAGAAAAAATAAAAATTCAGATAAATTTATTCCAGTAATTATACATTTTAACAAAAATGTTAGTGTATATAAAATTATATTTTTTTAATTATAACTTAATGCTAATATATAGTCAAAAAAATGTATTATGCTTTATTATGAAATGCCAATGATGGATCCCTACATACCATTGAATGGCTCGGAGCATCCCAAAATTTTCTCTTCTTCCTCCCCATTTCCCCCTAACAAACTACATATTTACATTATCCCACAGCAACAATGACCATTTTGGCGTTCTTTCCTCCCTCCACTTTCCCTTCTCTACGGCGAGAGAGGAGGGGAAAAGGCTATGGAAACCGTGAATGCACGCGGAGAAGCAATCGCTGCAAAACGGCCTCCACCCTCTTCTTCTTCTTCTATCCTAAAACAAGGCATTGTTGCTGTCGAAGAAAGGGTTTCAGATCTTCTGGCTGGTTGGACCGCCCTTCAGATGGCGGTTCAGAACGAGTGGGGTGGCGGTAATTCCCGGCTGAAATCAAAGAAACTTGGCTCTGATATACTCTTCTGGCTCTTTCATTCTCAAGGTAAGCCATGGATGCATCTAGCAGTATCAGTATGCGAAATGCATGCAGTCTATGTTTACTGATCATATTATTTTTTAAAAGCTTTATAGATAAAATTTGAATTTTTTTTTAATTTTAAAGATCTACCACCCTCCTACAAATTATATAGATCCGTCCCATCATTTCTCAGCCTGAAAACGTTTGGAGGATGAAATTTTTATCATCAAGAAATTTATATATAAAAATTTCATTATATTTTTGGTTTAAACTTGAGAGGGAATTCAAGGATTGGTTCATAGTTTGATAATACCCTAGCTCTGAATATATTACAGAGTTACTTGAAGTAGAAGAATTGGAAAATCTGCTGCATGAAAGATTGTTACTCAGTTTCAACACAGAGATTGAGGATGGCAGCATAGAGGAGGTCTGTTTATTAATATTATTAATTAATACTGGCAATAATTATAAGCCCAAACTATTTAAAGCTCGATTTTATGGGAGCCCATACATTAGGGGAGTTGCAGATTTGGTCTCCAATTTGTCCATTTTTATTTCTAGTTCAAATTATTTTCAAGTTGTGCACTAAGTTGGTCTTTGTATAGATATGTGCTTTGAATTTATTCATTTTCATCGGAGCTCATACATGGCGCAGAAAACTATGATATGACATTGGAAATTGCTGATTTGTTTGATGTTATGTTAGTGTTTGGTTCAAAAAGACTAAAATTGAAAAAAAAATGTAAATTAGTTTATTACAACTGTGATTTAACAGATAACAAGACCAAAAATGAAAAAATAAAAGTTATATAACCAAAAACATAATTTCATCGTTGAAGAAAGGTATAACGCTGTTGCATTCCAGGAGTTTCGAAGCTATGATCTTTGAAACCGTGTGTCCCAAAAATTTTAGTTACAATATTGGAAGATGATGCATGTAATTGTTTTGTGTTTTGAGATACTTAATTAGTAATTATTATTTAATTCTTTTTTTGTTTGTTTATTGTAAAACAGGTCGCAGAACAGTTGATGTTATTGCGTGAAGAATATTTGCATGGTAATATTTATTCAACCAGATGATCAACAACAAAAAATATGTTCATCCGCAGAGCTGATATATTTTATGTTGTTCATCCGCAGAGCTGATACAATGATACCATAAGATGCATGGTTGTTGTTATCCATCAGATGATTTACGTCCGGTGTGACATAGAATTTTGACGCGGCTAATCCAATGTCGAGTAATGTTTTTTTTCATAAAATATAAAAATAATTATAATTTGTATATAAACCTTATAATATTATTTACATTTGAGAATGTGAAGTTATGCTAATTAATACGATAAGTTTTAATGCATTAAATTTTGCTTTCCTTTTAGGTTACCTTGGACCAGATTTAATTTGTAAGTGATTCTTGGACAGAAAGTACAAATATTTACAAAGTTTGGATGGCTTAATTAATTATGAGGTAATAATTTTACTTTTAATTAGTTTGGATTTAAATTAAAGTGACCTCGAAGTTATAAGCTATAAAATTCATTATTATTATTATTATTATTATTATTATTATTATTATTATTATTATTATTATTATTATTATTATTTTGTAGGATACATAACGTGCAAAATGAAGATTGAATTAATTTTATTTCTTTCATGTTGTTTAGTTGGTGAAGATGATTTCTTTTTAATTTTATTTATCGATTGAATAAAACTTTATAGATCAAGAAAAATATGTACAAAAAATGTTACTTTTATCTTTTTAAGTAGATGGATAAAATGATCATTATTTTATTTAATAAAAAATATGATAGAATCCTATTTTAGTATATTTATAACCCATCTCTTACTATATCTTATATTTTCCCTTTCCCAAATTATAGAAATTTCTAAAATGTTTCTGTCCTTATTTTCCTCTGAATTTGTAAAATAAAGGATAAATTATTTAATCTTAATCATGATTAATAAAAAAACAAATTTTAAAATAATTAATTAGATTTAAAATATCTATATATGCAAGGGATGACTGCATGCGTACGTAAACTTGATTAAAAACTTCATGCAAATTTATCGATAAATGTATAATAATTACTATCGATAACCCCCAGCAGCTACTGAAAGTTTGGAAAATTTTCAAAGATTAATTGAAAACGAAAATTGTTCATGTATTTATAAATTTAATTAATTGTGTTGGGCGTGGAATTACAAGAAATTTTGATTTTGATTATAGCAAAACTTGTTATTGTGTTTCTAACATATATATTCAAGTGTGTATTTGATGAAAAAATTTGTAAAATAAACCAAGTCAACAATTTTTCTATGAAAATGACATCCTCGAGTGTATTAGAAATCTTGATTTTGATAATAGCAAAACTTGTTATTGTGTTTCTAACATATTTATTCAAGTGTGTATTTGATGATAAAATTTGTAAAATAAACATGATTTTCTTAAAAGAATTAGTTGAACGGGTTTTAAAATATACCCCGTATTTTGTAGATGTCAAATTAGAAATACCAAGTTGCTGAAATATAATTCCAGACCAACTAAGTTTCTAGCGCAACTTTTTTTTAAAAATTTATATAATAGCTCAATGATCTAAATGAACAACCACCAAAACGGTTGAACAACCAACTCAAAAAGCTATAAGTCATAACTCAGACAAGATCAATAAATTCACTAGTTATCTATGCAAACTGATAGTCACAAGATCGAGCTGGACGTTTGTAGCAGCTACCAGCTCGACATGACAACTTCTGGTATTTTTACGGTTTCTCTCAGCTCGATTATCTGTGGGGACCCAGACGCTAATTCCAATTTTAATCATTCTTAGGAATTATTCAATCTATTATATAACAGGGTCTAAAATTTTTTTTTTAAAATACAAAGCGGAAACGTAATGTAAATCGATCTGAAATACGTATTAAACATAAACATACAAATCTTGTATTGTCTATAATAATTCAACTAGGTCCAACTACATATCAGTGTTGAACCCTAATTTAATTCTGAGCCCGGATCTCCACGCTATCTAGTCCAGCCTCGTTCTCTTCTTGACCCTGATCCTGTCTCACCTGTTGTCATGCACACATACAAACAAGACAACAGCCGGATAACTCCGGTGAGAATTATATTCTCAGTATAAACCATGTATACATGCAATCATATAACCAATATAAAAGCATATCATAGGCATTCATAACATGTATCAAAATCAGAAACATGAATCAATATCAATAATAAATCATATTCTAAAGATGTACCATAATCAGGAACATAATTCAATATCAAGCAATGAATCACTCTCCGTGATTCTCAGACTCAAACTCGACTTAGTCCTAATCTAGGGATCCCGATCTGAGTAAGAACATACACCCACCGACACGCCCGATCGGGGTGGTGGTACGTTCTTATTCACGGACTTTGGCCCTTTCCATATCGAACATCAGTAATACAAGCAACTCCAATTCTATCCACTTCGATATGACCAAACATCCGGTGTCTTGACCTATCCGTCACAGACTTTGGCATTTTCACCAATATCCTATCCTGTGACAATGTGCAATGTGCCAGTGACGATTCCATCACTATCCGGCACTACTGTCACAAGATTACTCATTTACAATTAGGCGTATCCGCTTATGACTCAATACATAACTTAATAATTCAAATATATCAATCTCATTTAATTGCAAATATCAATGCAAGAAAGTAAAGTATGTGATTTTGGGAAACTCGAGTCAAACCTCACTCGAGTTGTGCAATCCCAACTCAACATTAATTTATACCTTTATCTTCTCCGTTTGATGAAGACGAAGTCTCGAATTCAACTCTGTCCATATCCAATCTGGCAATGACAATATCGAATATATACAATATCAGTATATAACTCAATTTAAGACCTGTTCTGATCAATACTCACAATATAATCAGTCAATATCAACGATACAATGATACAATCTCAATCACTACAGAATCTGATCAATATCAATTTACGGATGTATCGACGGCATAACACTACAGTCTCGATAACCCCGTCAATCTCAACATCACAGATATACTACCAGAACTCATAATCAATATCGGTATAATTCATACTCTCAACAATAATAGATCATACTCTCAATTCAGTACAATCTCTATCATAACAGTTATGAAAATCATATCAATTGCATACACAGTCTGTTCTTCGATCTGACTTCAATTATATACTGATCAGTAAATCCAGAACACATAACAATAATCAAATCTCTATTCATAATCAGTAATGATACAAATCTGATATCAAATCTCAGTCAATTTCTTCCGAAAATCATAATAATTCTATACAGTACTCGTTCTTCAATCCGGTTGCGATGATACGATGTCTACTATGTCAAGAACAGCATATATGAATCATATCCGATTCTGACAATATCATAAGTTCAATTCATGTCTAAACGTAACAAAACTTACGTCCTGTTGTAGCCTGCGTCGATAAGAACACAGTACTGTACTCAGATTCCAAATCAGACGGACGGATCGAAATATAAAGGCGTAAGGATTTTCAACCTTTCTTCCCTCGAAGCTTCTCTCGTTCTTTTTGAATTCAGAATTGAAGTATGTATATATATATATATATATACACATACACGTAACATGCAACAAGGCAAATGGCTCATCCTACATGCAACACGTCTCGCGCATATGCGCGACCTTCCTCGGCGCATATGCGCGAGACATTCTGTCTCGGCGCGTAGCCTCACGGCAGCTCGCGCATATGCGCGCCCCACTTCCGCGCATGTGCGCGAGGTTATCTGGAATTCACATTTGGCTACTAGACACCTCGCGCATATGCGCGGGGTCTTCTGCCCAATTCGCGCATGGCTCACGCATCAAGTCGCGCATGTGCGCGAATGCACTACCCTCGCACATACTTTGCGTCTTTTCTCGTCTTTCCCGGTCTAGTACTTTCCGTCTATAATTACCGTGATTAATCAATAACTCATTTCAGATTAATCTCAGATTACGGTAATCAAATCTCGGGCATTACATTATCGAAATGGAACAATTCAGTATATATTACAAAAATAAGACAATGATCTACAAATCATCATCACAAGTTAAAGTCTGAATCAGAGCGCATTGAAGTTGTTGGTTCTACACAGCATGAAGAAAATAGTTTCAGCTTTTATACAGTCTCATATTTCAAGCAGCTCTCTCATACGAACTTGAAATCGAATGATTTCTAATTCTATGGCAAGCCAAGACAAAGGGATACAATTTTTGTGTTCGTTATTTGTCCAAATATTGATGAACTAAGAGTTATAATTATGAAAAATGATCAACCACGCGTCAAGTCTTACCATCCAGTAGGACCGAGCACCAACTGGTCTGTGAAAGAGCAAGAAAAGTCAACCCTGTCTCAAATGCTGTCAGTAAGCCATATATGACCGTTGAAGTATCAAAAATTTCCAGAACTTTTCCAAACGAATATATCTTGTATCTAACATTCATATTATTCTTAGAGATCATATATACAACACTTAGAAAATTAAATTAGAGGGAAAAAAATAACAGATCTAAAGGGTTTGGAGCATTTGGGCATATTAGAGATAAAATTAGATATTGTTCCACCCAACAAGAAGAGTGTGTGATAAATTATAAGAGATCGACTTTGAGAGATAAATCATCCACACTAAAATGAGTTTGTAGCACACTCTTGTTTAAGAATAGAATAAACATCGATTGAAGAGATTTTACTCACACAAAAGAGATATGTGTTTCATAGAATAGTTGAGTGAAAGTTTTGCACAAAAACATTAAAGAATGTACTTTCATTTATATTTGGTTGTCAGATTTTTTGTCCCAACTAGAGTTGAGAGTGTGTTAGGAGTTTCAATTTAGGCAACAACTAAGTCCTAAATTGAAGTATTTTTGTGCAAGTTGTTGTAAAATCAAAGTCTTTCAGTGAAGTTCTTCCAGCAATGGAAGAAGGGAAGACGTAAAACGATTTGATATTTGAACTTTCATAAACAAACTTGTGCCTCTTTTTTTTATTGCATTTACTTATTGCTACTATTTGATATGTATTTTTGAAGCATTTTATGTGTTTGATTAAATACCAAGATGTTGCATACAAAGTGTGTGATAAAACATTTCAACCATACTGTTTTTATTATTGAAAATTGCAATCTTATCAAATGATTTCGAAAATGTTTAATCACTCTTTAGAGGTTTATGTTCAGTGTTTTCCGTTTGGTTAAAACCGAATTAAATATAATATCTCGGTGTTCGGTTTATTTTTTAACATTCTAAGTACGTGCTATTATAGTTCTTTTTAATTGTAAAATTTTAACAGTGTTTTTTTCATTCCTCACTCTAAACATTTTTTTGATCAACAAATTGTCTAAGTAAATAATTCATTAAAAAATCAAGTCGTCTTTCCATAAATCATTAACTTTTTGGGAAAATGATTTTTTTGGCATATCAATTAACTTATCCAGTTTTTATTTTGATACATTAATTTTTACTTTTCAACTATTTTGATCTAATTGTTGACGTGTGATATGATAAAAAAGCAATTTTCGATGTTATATCAATATTTTTCTATTTTATATCAGCATTTTCCGACGTCATATTAACAATTTTAGCGTAACATCAGTATTTTCGGGTGTTATATAAGAAATTGAATAGGGGAAAATTCAAAATTAATTACTAAAATCAAACTTTAAAAACTTAATAGACCAAAATTCAAATTGAACAAGCGAGCAAAACAAAAAACTATTTTTCCAAAATTTTTATATAAAATTTACGTTGATCTGTTTATACACATTAATTAAATTAAATTCGTAAATTTCTAATTTGGTATTTATTGATATAAATTTTAGTTCTTAAATATATCGAAAATCCTTCTTTTGTATTTAGTTAAAAGTTACACACAATTAATAATAATAATAATAATAATAATAATAATAATAATAAAGCAAAACCAAGCTTTGACAAAGGAAATTTGTTTACATTACACCCATGTCTCAAACTTTACTCCCAGTTCCGGCCACCGCCGCCCCTTTCCGCCACCAGCATAACTATGCCCACCTCATCTCCACCGCCGTCGCATTCCCTCAGCTCAAGCAAATCCACACCCAAATCCTCAAACACGAACAGCACCACCTTCTCTTCCAACTTCTACTCTCCTCCCTTTCCTTCCCTGGCTCAACCACCTATTCCCTCTCCCTCCTCTCCGCCGTCCTCCCGCCGCCACCGAACCTATCCAACAAGCTCATCAAACATCTTTCCCGCTCTAACAACCCGCAAAGCACTTTTGTCTTTTTCCAAACAATGCAGAACAAAGCGTTTCCAGTTGACAGGTACAGCTTTCCGCCGCTTCTGAAGGCAGCTTCGAAATCCATGGCTCTTAGTGAAGGCAAAATGGTTCATGGATTGGCGTCGAAGATGGGGTTTGACTGTGACCCGTTTGTGGAGACTGCTCTTGTGGGAATGTACGCTTCGTGTGGGCATATTAGTGAAGCTCGTCTGGTGTTTGATAAAATGTCGTACAGAGATGTCGTGACTTGGAACATTATGATAGATGGGTGAGTTTCGTACGCCAGAGAAAATATAAAATTGAAAATTTGTGAATTCATTTGTATTTTTTGGCGCTTTAAAGTTCGAAACTTTAAACTTTCTGCATTTTTCACAAATTTAAAAACTTAAAACTTCCTTCTGCCCAGAATGGGATAATCATGTAAATATGGCGAATTAATGAACTTTTCATGCATGGCCAACTTATTGTATTTAGAGGTCCTAAATGTTTAATATTTGCATAAATTAAGCATAAAATCTGGAAAAATATTTATACACTAGAGCTCAGTACTTTTCTTTTCCTGATTTTGATTCCATTTTCGAACAGATATTGCCAGATTGGGCTCTTTGATAACGTCATAGCTCTGCTGGAAGAGATGAAGTCCTCCGATGCAGAACCTGATGAGAGAATTTATACCACTATTCTTTCTGCATGTGGCCGTGTTAGAAATTTGGATGTCGGAAAAATGGTCCATGGGCTGTTAGATGTACGTAAACTTGTGATTGATTCATATCTGCATAGTGCACTTATAAACATGTATGCAAGTTGTGGAGCCATGGATGTGGCACAAAGTTTGTATGATAAGTTGAATCCTGTAAATATTGTAGCTTCAACTGCTATGATCTCTGGATACTCGGAAGCTGGCAATGTTGAAGCTGCTCGATTAATTTTTGGGAAAATAAATGATAAAGACTTAGTCAGTTGGAGTGCCATGATCTCTGGCTATGCAGAAAGTGACACGCCTGGAGAATCTCTGAAAATATTTCATGATATGATAAAATCTGGAATCAAACCAGATCAAGTAACCATGTTGAGTGTCATTTCAGCTTGTGCTCGTCTTGGTGCATTGGATCAAGCTAAAAAGACACATTCTTTGGTAGATGACATGGGATTCGGAAAAGCTTTGCCTATAAGTAACGCCCTCATTGATATGTGTGCGAAATGTGGGAATCTTTTGGCAGCGAAAGAGGTTTTTTATAGGATGTGGAGGAAAAATGTTATCTCTTGGACCAGCATGATTAGTGGTTTTGCGATTCATGGAGATGTCGATAATGCCATGAAATATTTTCATCAGATGAAACGTGAAGATGTGCAACCAAATTGGGTTACATTTGTGGGTGTTCTCTATGCTTGTAGCCATGCTGGGTTAGTTGAAGAGGGACGAAAGGTATTCGAATCAATGGTGAATGAATATAGAATTACCCCCAAACTGGAACATTATGGTTGCATGGTAGACCTCTACGGTCGTGCAAATAGACTTAGAGATGCCTTAGAGCTTGTAGAAACTATGCCAATGGCACCAAATGTCGTTATTTGGGGATCCCTTATGGCAGCTTGCCGGAATCATGGTGAGTTTGAATTAGGCGAATTTGCTGCAAAACGTGTTCTTGATTTAGATCCAGAACATGATGGTGCCCATGTGTTCTTATCAAACATATATGCCAATGAGAAGAGGTGGAGTGATGTAGGAGAAGTGAGACGGTTCATGAAACACAAAGGGATATCTAAAGAACGAGGATGCAGTTCGGTTGAAATGGATGGTGACATACACGAATTTTTGACAGCTGATAAAAGCCATAAACGAACGGTTGAGATATACGACAAGCTAGATGAAGTGGTTGATAAGTTAAAACAGGTTGGATATGCTCCAAATACGAGCTGTGTAACAGTTGATTTGGATGAAGATGAAAAGGGAGAGGCTGTTCTTTGGCACAGCGAGAAGTTAGCGCTTTGTTATGGGCTAATAAGAGGGGAAAGAGATTCCTGCATCCGTATAATAAAAAACCTTAGGATCTGTCAAGATTGCCACAACTTTATGAAACTGGCGTCAAAGGTGTTAAATAAGGAGATTGTTGTAAGGGATAGAACCAGATTTCACCACTGTAAAGATGGTCTATGTTCTTGTAAGGATTATTGGTGATTCATTTTATTTTTGGGGAACGTGTATATCTTCTTTTCAATGTAATTCTTTGTGTTTTTATTACGATTAATTGGTTGAACATGATGTGTTTCCTAGAGAAGTTGCAAGGTCTTATAAAAAAGTATGTATTGATATTTTTCAAAACAGGAATAAAAAAGATCCAATGGTAATAGTTTATAAGAAGATCCACAAAAAAAATTCCAAATTTATTTTGTTAAAATCCCCACATTCGCATCAAATTGTAAAATAATTGTACTAGTATAAAAGCCCCACGTTTAATAAAGGACAACCTGTAATTTTTACCAAGTGTGATCCCTTGAACATAAATCTAATTTTTTCATTTTTAGGATCCGTTATGAACTTTTTCTTTTTGGTTCTATTAGCAAAGAATTTTCATTTTTAGTCATGTATTTTGAATTTTTTTTTTTTTTTTTTTTTTTTTTTTTTTTTTTTTTTTTTTATTTTTTTTTTTTTTTTTTTTTTTTTTTTTACATTTTGGTCATGTCAACAAGTGAATTGCATTTTTAGTTATGTAACTTACATAATTTCATTTTGGGTTTTTTTTACCCATCGTGTTTGCTAGAAATTGTTTATGTGATGGACATAGATACTCATATGGATTATTGAAAGGAAACTTGCATATGTTTCGTAATTTTAATTAGAATATTTTGTGCCATTCCAAAAATCAATGATCCTCTTTTTAAATTTTTTTATGAGGGTCGTGGTTGTGAATCTCAGCTCCTCTCTTGATTTAATATTTTTTTATTAGGGGCCGAGATTTTGAATATCAACTCTTTTTTTTAGAACTCTTTTATAAGAGGTTGTGGTCTAAAACATCAACTCTCTGTTTTGTTTTGTAAGGCGCAAAGGTCTTGTATCTTAGCATCCTCTTTTTATTTAATTGTTTTATGAGGTGTAGGGGCTTTAAACCGCGACTCATCTTTTTTGTTTTATGAGGGTTGGGGTCTTGAATTTGACTCCTATCTTGATTTAATTTTTTTTTATGAGGTAGCGAAATCTTGAACCCCGACTCTTTTTTTTAGTATTTATTAGGGGTCGGGGTTTTGAACCTCGGTTCCTCACTTTATTTAATTTTTTTTTCAATAAGGGCTTATGTAAAGCCCATTAGCCTATCTCTTTTGGGTCCTGCAATCACAGTCCTCATGACAGTTCATGCGATACTCACAAAACTTCTCACTTCTGGCAGTAGAGTACGTGCCTCTCAAGTCTCGAACCCAAGACTTCTGTCCAAGCCGTAAGTACTTGGATTAAAGAGAACTTGTACCAATTGAGCTCCACTGTCAGGAGTGGGGAATTCTGTGAGTAAATGTCGCATGAGCTGTCATGAGGGCTGTGATTACATGACCCATATATATATATATATATATATATAGATTCTTCATCCTGCCGTCCACGTGGAATCACCGACTATGGTAGGTTGAACTTGTTTGTGTTATTAATTGCTGAATCATGTGATTCTCAATGAACTTACTTTGGTGAAGTTTAAGGTAACCAACAAAGAAACTAAAAGTGGCAGACGTAGAACGACGGTTCTATAATATATTTAAGCTCATCTTAATTGCATTTTCATCTTGGTATTTGTGAATGCGTGATTTTAACAATGTAGATACATGTTAAACAGCGCTGGTTGGACCAGCTTGTGTCAAGTAGAATGATGTTTGGTCTACAGTGGGAATCAAGAAACAATATTCTTTGTTGGTCCAGAAGTCAAATTGGCATTAGACGTAACAAGAACAACTCAGAGTTTAGCACGTTCACTACTAATGAAACTTTACATTCCCAGCGAGGATGTGATACTGGTATGAAATTAATTTGAGACAATAAAAGAGCCACATGCTGAACGGTAATAAATTGTGTTCAACTCATTCCATAACAACATTAGCCCCAACTGCTTTCATCTTCTCGATGATTTTCTCCGCTTCCTCCTTGGATACCCCTTTTTTAATCACCACAGGAGTCTTTTCCACTAAGTCCTTCGCTTCCTTTAACGCCAATTCAGTAAAACTCCGAATCTCCTTAATTACCTTGAGCTTCGAAGCTGCTTCATATGAGTCCATCTTCAGCTCAAAAGCTGTCTTTTCGGGCTTCTCTTCTTCCTTAGACGCTGTTGCTGTCTTCGCTGCCACTCCTCCACCGGCACCTGCTTTCATGACACCAATCACTGGCATCTCCCTCATACCCAACTTCCTCATCATAATAGAAGACATCTCAGCAACTTCAACCAGAGTGAGTCCAGATATTTCATCAACCAGCTTCCATACTCTCTCTGTTGGGGGACTGCGATGCTCTGTTGGATCAAAATTCGAAGCGTCATAATCAGCCGGAAGTCTTCTTTGGTCTATCTCCACTTCCTCCTCCTCCTCCTCCTTCATTGCAGCCTGAGAAAAGTGTCTGCTATGCCAACTTGATTCAAGTGAAACTGATGCAAGAAAAGGAGAGAAGATACGATGCCTAACCCTTGCAATCAGACTCATTGCCATAGTCTTGGGATAAAAATTGATAGAAAATTTACAGAGAAATTACCATCCAGAAACCCTGCAAGATACAGCAACACAGAAATCAAGTGAGAAATGTAATACAAGGTGATTAAAAATAATAACTGCAACTCTGATTTTTAGGCTAAAAATTGCATGAATCTAGTTAGTTTCTTTTGCTGAATCCAAAGTCACCAAACATACTCCAATTACCAATAAAAACAGTGGTGGGAAAAAACTCGTATCTCAGCTATATGAAACATTGAACACTGTTTAAAAACTGGATGAACATTTCAGGAATCTGAGAAGCATTTTTCTACTCATTAACCTATTCCAACAAAATCGATCCTAACACCAACTTTACCATTCGATTATTATATGCAATCTGTTTGGTTCAATCCATAAAATATACAAAATCAGAAATGGATTATTTTGATTCGAACAAAATCGAAACGGGCAAAGCCACTCAGTTTCATCAATTAACAGAGACATAAATTATAACTTAAAGAAATTAAAGAAGGATGTACCTCTTACAAGTATCGATTTTTCGTCCGTTCGTGGTCGGTGTAGATTTTCTGTTTTCTTCGATTTAGGGGATTAGGGCTGGCAGGAAGAGAACGATCGATGAATGGAGAAATCCTTCACAAAATATAATAAACACACCAACCAAGTGTCAAATGTGAGCGAAAAAAATAAAATAATAAACAAGGTTCTGTTTCTTAATATTCTTGTTGACGTTAAAAATTAATATTTTAACATTGAATATTGAATGTTGAATATTTGAATGTTGAAAATTAGGTGTTGAATATTGAAATTTGTGTGTAATGATGAAGGTAATGATGTAATTTATTTTTGGATTATTTGTAAATATTTTCTATAAATAGATATCTCATTTGTGAAGAAAATCACAATTGAGTTGAGAGAAAAATATTATAAAGTGTGTAGTGTGATAATTTTGAGAGTTTGAGATTTTTACTTTTTACCGTAAATTTTTACTTTTTCACAACACGTTATCAGCACAAAGCTCTAAAAGTCCTCCATATTTTTCCAAGCTCCAAAACAGAAGAAAAACGTAACAAAAGTAATAATATTTATTTTATTGTTTATTTATTTATTGTTTATACATTTAATATATAATATAATGTTATTATAAATAATAAAAATAAATTTTTCAAAAAACTCGTTATAAATCCTGGGAGGATGTTAAGACGACATCCCACACTCCCGGTAAGGGATACGACAAGTATAAAAGTCTATAAGGTTTTTAAACAAAATATCTTATGACACCTCATTATAATATTGTGATATGATATACATAATTATTTAAAACATTACTAATATTATATACATCATATCATTACCATAAAATTATACAAATACATACATTTATTTTCTTGTACACCAACGGTCATAAACGGTAACAAAACGGCTAGTTTTTGCCCTATAAATATGATCTCACAAACACATTCAATCATTCCAACTTTCTCTTCTTCTCTAAAAATTATTCTTCATCAAATTTTTCGAAGAAAAAAGAAAATGACTTTCTCAAGGTTATTTTTAATTATTTTGGTTATCATACTCACGAGTCTTGTATTTATCAGAGAATATCCTCCTCGTGTGTTTTCTTTATTTTTACGAATACTTGTATTTGTTGTTTATCCATTACTTTGTATTACAATATTCATTAACTAATAAAATGCATCATAATTTTTTTAGTACCACCATGTCAAACTTGACAAAGCTTAAATTTGTTGCACTCGACATTACGGGGAAAAATTATATGTCATGGACTTTCGATGTAGAAATGCATCTTGAGTCATTAGGTCTAAATGAGACCATAAAAGAAAATGGTATATGCACATAACAATAAAAGGCAAGAGCCATGATATTTTTGCGTCGACATCTCGACGAGGGATTAAAATGTGAATATCTAATTGAAAAAGATCTCATGACTTTGTGGAAGGGATTAAAAGAAAGATTCGAACATATAAGGGAAGTTATACTTCCGACCGCCCGTGATGAATGGAATATGTTGAGATTCCAAGATTTTAAAAAAGTAAGTGATTACAATTCGGCGATGTATCGAATAATCTCGCAATTAAAATTTTGTGAACATGAGGTTACGGAATCGGAAATGCTTGAAAATTTTTTTTCCACATTTCACGCATCAAATATAACTCTATAGCAACAATATAGAGTGCGTGGATTTGCGAGATATTCTGAACTCATCGCCTGTCTTCTTGTGGCGGAAAAGAACAACGAGCTATTGATGAGAAATCATCAGTCCCGACCTACTGGTTCAACGGCATTTCCTGAAGTAAATGTCGTAAGCAAAAATGAATTTAAACATATAAACCAAAATCAAAGTTATAGACAAGATTTTGGTTGAGGACAAAATCGAGGTCGTGGTCGTGGACGTAGAAGTAGTCATGGTCTTGGACGCGGCCGTTGTTTTGAAAATAATCGAGATAGTTATTTCTATAACTCATATCAAAAGAGCGTCCCAAACCATCCACCGAAAAGGCATCAAGAGAATATGAGTGTTAATGAGAATCACTCAAAAAGATTTGAAAGTTCTTGTTTCAGATGTGGTACTCCAGGACATTGGTCCCGTATTTGTCGAGCCTCTGAGCATCTTTTTAAACTTTATAAAGAATCAATAAAGGGGAAAGAAAAGGAGACCAACTTTATTGAACACAGTGAACCTTTGAGTGGTTCAACTCATTTTGATGCTGGAGATTTTCTGATTGATTTCTCAGATAATGATCAATTTGCTGGTGGAATAAATATGTAAAATATTTTATTTTTTCATGTACTCGTATGATAATGTTTTATAGTGTGTTATATTGTATTGTATTTTATTGTCAGTAATTTTATTTCATTGCATATTTTTTTGAAGTTCAAATATGGAAAATGCTATGAACCAAGCTGAAGTTTGCATACCTGATAGTGGTACAACGCACACTATCCTCCGAGATAAAAGATATTTCTTGGAACTAAAACCAACAAAAACAATGGTGAATACAATATCA
>NC_133321.1:11979918-11988214 GCF_012295235.1 Primulina huaijiensis
TTTCTTGAACGTATTCAGGGTGATATTTGTGGACCAATTCATCCACCATGTGGACCATTCAGATACTTTATGGTATTGATTGATGCCTCCAGCAGATGGTCACATGTATGTTTATTGTCAACTCGAAATGTTGCATTTGCAAGATTACTTGCTCAAATAATAAAATTGAGGAATCAATTTCCCGATTATACAATCAAGAAAACTAGACTTGATAAAGCTGGTGAATTTACTTCCCAGATTTTCAATGATTATTGTATGTCTATGGGTATCATTGTTGAGCATCATGTTGCTCATGTACATACACAGAATGGATTGGCTGAATCATTGATTAAACGTCTGCAAATGATTGCTAGACCAATGATTATGAAAACAAAGCTTCCTATTTCTATATGGAGACATGCAATTTTACATGCTGCTTCATTAATTCGCATCAGACCAAGTGCATATCATAAATACTCCCCATTGCAGCTTGCATTTGGTAAAGAACCAGACATTTCTCGTCTGAGAATTTTTGGATGTATGGTGTATGTGGCTATTGCAACACCTCAACGAAAGAAAATGAGACCTCAAAGAAAGATTGGAATTTATATCGGTTATGATAGTTCATCAATCATTCGATATCTTGAACCGCAGACAGACGACGTGTTCACAGCACGTTTTGCTGATTGTCATTTTAATGAGGAAATCTTCCCAATGTTAGGGGGAGACAAGAAACATACCGAAAAAGAAATTACATGATATGTATCATCATTGTTACATCTGGATCCAAGAACACAACAATGTGAAAAAGATGTACAGCAAATTGTGCACTTGCAAAGAATAGTAAATTAAATACCAGATGCATTTACAGATGCAAAAAGGATAACTAAATCATATATACATGCTGTAAATGCTCCTGCTCGAATTGAAATTCCAAAGAAACAAATTGAACAAAGTCATGATGTCATAAAACGCCTGAAGCGTGGAAGGCTAGTCGGTTCCAAGGATAAAAATCCTCGAAAAAGAAAATTCATAGAGAAACACAATGATCACAAAATAGAGAATGATGTTCCTGAAGAAACACATGATGATGAAAATGTTCTGTCATAACCACAAACTGACGAGAATCATGAAATCTCTATCAATTATATTAATACTAGAAAAATATGGAACCGAAAAGATATAGAAGAAATTGATGATATATTTTCTTATAATGTGGCAATAGACATCATAAATGATAATGAAGATCATGAACCAAAATCTTTTGGTGAATGTAAAAATCGGCAAGATTGGATAAAATGGAAAGATGCCATCCAGGTTGAATTGGATTCGCTAAATAAACGTAATGTTTTTGGACCTATAGTCCTTACACCTGAAGGTGTAAAACCTGTTGGATACAAATGGGTTTTTATTCGAAAGCGAAATGAGAAAAATGAAATAGTAAGATATAAAGCTCGACTTGTTGCACAAGGTTTTTCTCAAAGGCCTGGAATTGATTATGAAGAAACGTATTCTCCTGTGATGGATGCAATTACGTTTCGGTATTTGATTAGCTTGGCAGTATCTGAAAATTTAGAAATGCGTCTTATGGATGTTGTTACAGCCTACTTATATGGATCACTTGATAGTAATATATATATGAAAATCCCTGAAGGATTTAAGATGCCTGAAGCACAAAGTTCAAAACCCAGAGAATGTTATTCTGTGAAATTACTAAGATCATTATATGGGTTGAAGCAATCCGGCAGAATGTGGTATAATAGGCTAAGTGATCACTTGATGAAAAAGGGATATGTAAATAATTCAATATGCCCTTGTGTTTTCATTAAGAAAACAACATCCGGATGCGTAATTATTGCTGTATATGTTGATGATTTAAACATCATTGGAACAAATAAGGAAATTCAAGAAGTTGTGTCATACTTGAAAGAAGAATTTGAAATGAAGGATCTTGGAAAAACCAAGTATTGTCTGGGTTTACAAATTGAACAAAAAGAATGTGGAATATTTGTTCACCAGACAAATTATACAGAAAAGATCCTTAAACGTTTTAATATGGACAAATCAAATCCTTTAAGTACTCCAATGGTTGTTAGATCATTAAACATAGAAAAGGATCCATTCCGTCCATGTGAAGATGATGAAGATATTCTTGGTCCAGAAGTACCATATTTAAGTGCTATCGGTGCCCTTATGTATCTTACAAATTGTACAAGGCCTGATATATCTTTTGCCGTAAATTTATTGGCAAGATTTAGCACATATCCAACAAAGAGACATTGGAACGGAATTAAACATATATTCCGTTATCTAAGAGGAACGACAGACTTGTGACTTTTGTATTCAAAATATGCTAATCCAAGTATAATTGGTTATGCCGATGTTGGATGCTTATCTGATCCACACAAGGCACGTTCCCAAACTGGATATGTCTTTACTCGTGGAGGCACTGCAATTTCTTGGCGTTCACAGAAACAAACGCTCGTAACAATTTCATCAAATCATGCCGAGATTATTGCACTACATGAAGCAAGCCGTGAATGTGTGTGGTTAAAATCAATGACCCAACATATCCAAATCTCGTGCGGATTATCATTCGACGAGAAGCTTATAATACTATATGAAGATAATGCTGCATGTGTTGCTCAAATGAAAGAAGGATACATAAAAAGCGACAGAACTAAACATATTCCTCCTAAGTTCTTCGCATTCACCAAGGAGCTTGAGAAGAATAAATATATTGATGTTCGTCACATTCAATCAAGTGAAAACTCATCAGATCTCTTCACAAAGGCACTTCCTACAACAATATTCAGAAAGCACATATATAATATTGGAATGCCCAATCTACGAAATTTGTGAAGAACTGTTCGTGTCAACATGAGGGAAAGTTTACGTGACTGCACTCTTTTTCTCTTACGATGGTTTTTATCCCAATGCGTTTTTCCTAGTAAGGTTTTTAACGAGGCAGTATAAAAACACGTAATGAAGACAATCATTATGATCATCATCACAAGGAGGAGTGTTGAAAATTAATATTTTAATATTGAATATTTGAATATTGAATGTTGAATATTTGAATGTTGGAAATTAGGTAAAATTAGGTGTTGAATATTGAAATTTGTGTGTAATGATGAAGGTAATGATGTAATTTATTTTTGGATTATTTGTAAAGATTTTCTATAAATAGATCTTTTATTTGTGAAGAAAATCACAATTGAGTTGAGAGAAAAATATTATAAAGTGTGTAGTGTGATAATTTTGAGAGTTTGATATTTTTACTTTTTACCGTAAATTTTTACTTTTTCACAACAGTTGAGACTAATAAATATGTTGTAAAACTATCTTATAAATTTTTATTCATCATACGAGTCAATCATGTTCATATTTATAATAAAAAGTGATATTTTTTTATGATTGATCTAAATAGAATATTTGTCTAACAAAATTGACTCATAAAACTGTCTCATATGAGTTTTTATATATTTTTTAATATAAAAACTTAATCGATTTAACCGATTTTTAAAATTCATAACCTAATTGTTTAAATCGAATTAAATGATATTTTAAAAAAAGAATTTTCGATTTAATTCGGTTTGATCCGTGATTTAAAACTTTTGTTCATAAACCTAGGTTGCCTTTGGTTAATAATTCAATCCAGTCCAATGTTTGGTTACAATGTTGCATATGGATTCAATCATATTATTGAATTACAATTATAATATAATCATTTATTTTTTTTATTTATATTCATTAATTATTAAAAAATACAAAATTGTAAATTATCATATTATCTCAAAATTATTGCATGAAACCAAACAATAATTATTTATTCAATACTAGTTTACATATTTCTCGAATAGTTTAATAATTATAATATTATTTATCTATAGAATCTCATTCGATCGACCAAACGAAATCAATTATGTCATCTTTGTTAATAGTTATAATTTACAAAAATTATGTATTTAGGAAAACAACAAAATTAATAATTTTACAACTAATAAAATTATAAATCGACCAAACGAAATCAGTTGTCTCCAGAAGGGACCGATGTCATGGATCCAAATACATTAGACCAGCCCAGTATGCAAACAGATCAAGACACAAAGGCCAATTACATAATTTATAGACGATTCAGTCATGGAAGATTCAAGAATAAACAATAGAGAAATATGAAAGGATTGATGCAATCTTTAGTTACTTTCCATATTGGCTATTGATACTCACGGAAAATTTAGGGTCCGATTCCAGCAAGTGTCACTAGTCCAGACGCAGGTTTCGAAATTGTCCTGAGCCTGAAATCACGAATAAGACTGTTAGAAGGGGGTCGGGAGGGGGTCCCGGCGTATCCCCTCCGACGCTCAAGTCAGAGACTGAGGATATATGGGGGGAGCAGCTAAGGGTGCTGCTGAAAAGTAATATAGTGAATGAATAATCATACGCTCAAACCTGGTATTTATAGGAGAAAACCTGGGCCCTTGATGGGGTATCACCAGTCTCCCCCTCCCGAGTCGAACTGAATCGTAGGTTCAAGTTCGATTAATTGTGTTGTCCTCAGTTTACGGGGCGTCAGTTGTGCATTTTCTTCCTGCCGCTCGTCAGTCTCCAAAACTCTGAAAACAAATCAAATCGCAATCCTCCTCTGCGGGGAAAGATTTGATTTGGGCTTCCTCCCTGCTCTGGTCACCTCCTTACTTCATTCTCACTTTTCCCATACAGAATTTCTATTGCAATTCATTCACCAGCTCTCCATCGCCTGGTAACCGCACGCTCCCACAACCACCTAGCCTTCTCGCACCCGCGCCACACCTTCGTCTCGCCGTCGCCCAACGCCCGCGCGCCTCCCCCTTCGAACGCTCGCCCCACGTCCCAGCCTCGCCCACAGCCTCTCGCCCAGCGCGCATACCCCGTGCCTGCCAGCAGCTTCGCCCAGCGCCTGCCTCGCCCTCGTCTAGTGCGCCTTCGCCTCACGCAGGCTCGCCCATCGCATGCCAGCAGCATCGCTCTGCGCGCCCAGCATGCTTGCTCGCCTCCAACCCTCGCCCTGCCTGCACGCTCGCCCTCGCACCTCCTCGCCACTCTCACCCTCGCCCGAGCGCCTACCCGCACGCTCGCTCTCGCCCCTCCTCGCTACTCTCTCCCTGGCTCGAGCGCCTGCCTGCACGCTCGCCTAGCCTCGCTGCATCGAACACCCTCGCCCACGACAGCGCACGCTCGCCCCGCCACCCTCGCCAATCTCGCCTTGCCCTCCGCCAGCTCGACCCTCGCCCCTCGCCTGAGTGCTCAAGCTCGCCCGGCGCGCCCTCGCCCAGACGAGCGCCCCTGCCTCGCACACCCAACCCGCACTCTCACCTAGCATAGCGCCTCGCACTGTCCCTTCCCCCGCATCCCTTGGTTCCTGAAGAGCTGTTGGCCCCCACGACCTAATCGGGCAGGTCGATCCCCCCGACCTGATCGGGCAGGTCGATCCCCTTAATTTTCGCAGCGGCAAACATCATTCGTTATCGACAAAACAAATAAATTTTTCTAACATGGTATGCCATTGTCGCCCCCATCCTTAAGGTCATCTACTAAGCTTTTGAAGGAAAATAATTTCCATTTCCCCGCGCCCTTGAATCCTCTGCTAAGCCGGGCCTTAGCAGGAAAAATAAAACTTCAACCTCCTCACCTTCAACTCCTCTGCTAGGGGATGTCTTAGAAGGAAAATAAAACTCTCACCTCATCATCTCGTAACTCCTCTGCTAAGCCGGGCCTTAGCAGGAAAATAAAACTTCCATCTCCTCACCCTGTGACTCCTCAGCTAGGTGATGCCTTATCAGAAAAAATTTTAATTTCCAACTCCTCACCCTCTGACTCCTCTGCTAGGCGATATCTCAGCAGAAAAGTAAATGTTTCACCTCCTCACCCATGTCTCCTCTGCTAGGCGATGCCCAAGTAGGTAAAATTTAATTTCTCCTCATCAACTCTTCTCCTCTATTAGGCGATGTCTTAGCAGGAAAATTTAATTTTTCTCAGCCCCAACTCTGCTCCTCTGCTATGCGATGCCTTAGCAAGAAAATTTAATTTTCCTCCACTCCAAATCCGCTCTTCTGCTAGGCGATGTCTTAGCAGGAAAATTTAATTTTTCTCCTGCACTCTGCTCCTCTACTAGGCGATGGCTTAGTGGGAAAATAAAAATTTTCCACCCTCACACTCTAACTCCTCTGCTAGGCGACGCCTTAGCAGGAAAATAAAAATTCTCCACCTTCACCCTCTAAATCCTCTGCTAGGCGACACCTTAGCAGGAAAATAAAATTCTTCACCCTCACCCTCTAACTCCTCTGTTATGCAACGTCATAGCAGGAAAATAAAATTTTTCACCTTCACCTTCTAAATCCTCTGCTAGGCGAAGCCATAGCAGGAAAATAAAATTTTTCACCTTCACCCTCTAAATCCTCTGCTAGGAGACGCCTTAGCAAGAAAATAAAAATTCTCCACCCTCAACCTCTAACTTCTCTGTTAGGCGACGCCATAGCAAGAAAATAAAATTTTTCTCCTCCCAAACTCTGCTCCTCTGCTAGGCGATGCCTTAGCAGGAAAATAAAATTTTTTTCCTCCCCGACTCGACTCTTCTTTTAGGCAGTGCCTTAGCAGGAAAATAAAATTTTTCTCCTCCCCAACTCTGCTTCTCTGCTAGAAGGTGCCTTAGCAGGAAAATAAAATTTTTCTCCTCTCCAACTCTGCTTCTCTGCTAGACGGTGCCTGCTACTACTTAAATTATAATGCACCCAAGTGTAGGTTGTCTGTAGTAATATATTTCGTAAGTACGAGATCGATCTACAGAGAGGTTATTTTAAGTTTAAATTTATTAATTTATAGATTACCAAATACAAGAATGAAGTTTACAAATTATAAATTTTGTCAAGGCTCGAGCATTTGTTCTTGGTTTATGTAATATTTTTTAACTAAAAGTAAAACAAAGAAAACCACCATAAATAATGGTTCCAAGAAAATTAAATATTTAAACACACACCTAATATAATATAATTCCCACTATAAAAAATACTGAAATCACCGATATTTTATATGTGGTACCTATGATTATAGATATAAATATATAATTGCATAAAGTAAATGTTAAATTAAATTATTATATTTCATTTAGAACAACTGGCAGAGCCACACTATTGCCTAAATGAAATATATGATTTAATAAGTTAGTTGGGGGAAAGTAAAAGTTAGTTGCGATAAACTAAATGTTAGATGTTAGTATTAAATCATAATATTTCATTTAGAACAACCGGCAGAGCCACACTATCGTCTAAATGAAATATATATATATATNTCATTTTTATACCTACAATAAAAAGAAATTAGCAAAATGAAAAAAAATAAAGAAAGAATATACAAAATATAAACAATCTTACTTGACCAAGAATTCATCCTCTTCACATTGACATAATAGATTTAGCTTTCCATGAGCTTACTTTTGATCAACACTAAAAACATCACTCATAATTGAGAAAATGAAAAATATATTGGAACTTAGAACTTTTATAAACACTCACACTATATTTCACAATGAGATAGAATGATTCTCAAGCTAGCACAAGGCCTCTATTTATAGGCCAAGTGAGAGAAAGGGTCAAAAATTTTATTAATGTCATGTAGTTGTAATAGTAGTCTTTGTCTCCTCCAACTTCAATTCCATGCCCTTTCTTTCAATGCTTTGTTCCATGACTTTAATCACCGAATTTGACTATGCTCAAAACAGCAAACATGTGGGGATTTTTCTGTCGATGAATTTGGCCACTGGGTTCACCTCATTTGGTTAAATATTGAAATAGTTATGATTTTTTTACTATATGCTGGTCATGATGAAAGTAAATTTGTCATCCTTTTGATATTTTCACAATTGGATCATCTTAATGAACTTTTTAGCCAATCATGTCTTTTGCAAAGTTGTAGATAATTTCTCAAGAATTCCAAACATGTTTGAATCTCCTTCATTTGAATTTTCTAGCTTGAGTTATCGTTATTTTACCAACACGTAGAAAACCTGAAAATAAAACATATTTAGTAAGACATTTAAATATAAACAAACAATACTAAAAATAACATAATTTTATAATTTTAATGAAACTTAAATTTTAAAATAGAGGTTTTAACATATAATAAATTATTAATTTTAAGTTTCATCACACCCCCACACTATCTTATTACTAGTCCCTTAGTAATAAAATTTATCAGAAAATCACGACCTAGATTCTTTATTCCTTTTATATATTCCAATATACAAATATATTCATTTTAAAAACAAACTCATATGTACCGA